>NC_079494.1:99127483-99429829 GCF_030052815.1 Hevea brasiliensis
AATATCATTGGACACGGACAAATGGGGACAATGTATAAGGCAACCCTTCCAAATGGTTGGTGCCTCGCAGTGAAAAGGTTGCATGACTCTCAACAATTTGAAGAACAGTTCATATCTGAATTGAAGACATTAGCCAGATTCAGACACGATAATTTAATTCCAATATTGGGATTTGCCATAGAGTTGAAGGAAAGGCTTCTGGTGTACAAATATGTCTCCAATGGAAATCTTTTCGATTGGTTGCATTCAGCAGAAGACAAGAAGAAGATTCTTGAATGGCCTCTGAGGATGAAAATTGCTGTTGGATTAGCAAGAGGCTTGGCATGGCTTCACCATCGAAACAGATTCCGCTTGGCACATCTCAACATAAACTCAAAGTCTGTTTTACTTGACAAGAATTTTGAACCTAAGTTATCAAATTTTGGAAGGGCAAGGATAAGTTCACCTATAGAAACTGAACTCTGGGAATCGAGTTTTCTGAAAGAAGATGTCTACAACTTCGGAATTGTGATTCTTGAGCTGATCAAAGGTAAACAGCTTACTTCGTCAGACAGTTCTGAAAGGAGCTTGGAGGAATATACAAGTAATATCTCTACCAGCTCTGCTTCTTCTCTGTATGATGCTATTGATACGTGTTTGATAGGGAAAGGACATGATGATGAGATTTTCCAGCTCTTTAGAATTGCTTGTAATTGTGTTGAACACTTGCCAGAGCGAAGGAAAAACATGCTTGAAGTGTACGAAATGATTAAAGACGTCAGAGAGACACAAGTCCTCTCATAATGATCCACAAAAATCTGTGGAATCCAAAATTGCTTCACCAAATTTCAGAGATGAATGAGGCTGAAATAACAGAGAATGCAATAAAACAGAGCAAAAATATATGGCCATTTTTCTTCTTTAACTGTATTTTAGGTTCAAGGAAATGAAGGCAAGGTATGTAGGTTAGTCCTGAAGAAAGCATGCAAAATATGTACAAGGAAATCTTATCTCCAGTATTAGCCTGAACTTGATAACTTTGTGTACTGTTCTTGAAATGATGATGTTAATTTGTTGAGAGGTTTTTTTTTTTTTTTTTTTTTTTTTTTTATTGAAAAAGTGGAAATTTGAATCTAAACCTACCATAATATGAATTATATACCTTTAATTATTAAATCAAGTCAAGCTATGCTAAAGAGAATGTTAATATTTTTAATTACTGTTATCTCGCATCAATCGAGTATAAGATAAATATGCTATTTAGGCAATTCTCCTTTCATAAAATATTGTGTAAATTATTTATTGATTATATATTTATTAATTAATATAAAATAAAATTTTATTTAGAAAATGGTTCAACATCTTACTTCCTTGGATATTTTTCCTCTTACTAAGATAAAAACATAAAAATAATTATTCAATCACAAATTCACAGTAACATAATCTCCAATCTTCAAATGCTTGTAAGAATTTTCATATTACATTTCAAGAGTAGATAATAATGAAGAAGGAAAAAAATTATTTTCAACTTAAATAATATAATAATACAAAATATATTTATAAACATAAATACAAAATGTGAAAAAAAAATAATAAATTTATTATTTTTTATATATTTAAAAGCTAGCGCCACTGTAAAAAAATAGATTTTTGACAATAAATTATTATTAATAATAAAATAATAATTTAATATTATAAATAACAAACAGCAAATACCAATCGATGGTATAAAAATCACCTAATTAAAAATTTTCTAGCAATATTGTCACAAACATTGGACAGTACATGAATACACAAATATTTCACAGAATGTGAATAATGTTTTTTTTTTCTATATATATGCAATATATATATATATATGAATAAGGTTAATTGATTTTAAATTTTAAATTTTAATAATATTAAAATTTAATTTAATAATTGTTACAGTGACCGTAGCATAAGAGAAGCTATTTTATTTATCAAAACAATTGAACTCTTTGCTCTGGTAAAAATAGAGCTATACAAGCTTCAAAGCCCATGCTATCTTATGAGTATTTTTTAATATTTATTATGTTAACATAATTAATAAAAAAATATTTATATTAAAAATAAATTCAATTCTATTTCATAATAATATAAAATATTATACTGACATTTTATAAAAAAATCTATTAATAACAATTAAAATTATTTAATTAATTTAATTAAAATAAAATTTTAATTTATTTGCATATTGGTTATTATAATACATGGTATAAAATATAATTTGATAACAAAAAAATATTTAACTATAGTGTTTATTTATAATAATAATAATAATAATAATAATAATAATTATTATTATTATTATTATTATTATTATTATTATTATTATAAAAAATAAATTCATTAGCACATTTAAAAAGAAAGCCTAACATTATTCTTAATTCTTATAATAGTTTTTTTAAAACATTCATTGCACATTATTATAATCATTATAAAAACTTGTGATTATGTATTATATAATATTATCATAGTATTATAAATATTATATTTAATTATTTAAATTAAAATATGAAGTTTAATGTCATTTTAATTAATTATATAAATAAAAATATTTATCAATTTAAAAATTATTTTTTATTCAATAATATTTTTTTGAAATTTATGTGTTATATTATTAACCTATAATATTAACTTAATTAATATAATAAAAAAATACAATAATAAGTTTTAAAAATATAAATAGGTGAAAATAATTAAAAATTAAAATTAATTAATAATAAATACAAATTAGCACATTGAATTTAATTTATTTAAACTCTATTATTTTATTTTTAAAAAAAATAATTTATACATATTTTATTTTAATTTTTTATAATTTAAAATAATATTAGATTGCATAATGAAATTGTATATTTAAATTAATATAATGAAAATTATTTGTAAAATTAAAAAATAAAATAGTTTTTTAAATAAATTTTGTTAGTTTAGTGCATTATCATTATAAAATATTTATTTTTATTATATTGATATTTTAAAATTTTATATTTTCATATTGTTTAATATAAAAATATTTAAAAGTTATTTAATATATTAAATAAGTATTTTTATTTTTTAAAATTATTGATTATATTATATATGTTATAAATACATTATTGATTAAAATATAAATATAAATGTAATCATGCATTTACAAGTATTATGTATAAATAAATATAAATTTGAATGCGCGCGCGTACACATATATATATATATAAAATAATAATAAAATTTTTGTAAAATAAATTTAAAATATTAAAATTATAAAAGAAAATTATAAATTTATATTATTAATAGTTATAAAAATATTTTTATTAGTTGAACAAGCTAGTCCCTCATTTGTACTTGCATATATATTGTAGTGCATATAATATATTATTATAAATATATTGTATGTATTACGTGTTTAAATTTTAATTACATTAAAATTATATAATGTTACTAAAAAAATATAGAAAAATATTTTTATAAAATTGATTTGAACTTTAATTATTTCTTTATTAGGTATTTAGTATGACTGGGCATAATATGATTTTCGATTCAATTATTAATAAAAAATTAGAATTATATCAATATAATAAAATAAATTTAGTCCAATACATTTTTGTTTCATTTAAAAGAATAAGAATCATAAATACTACTATTTACAATGCTAAAAAAATAAAAATAAAAAAAATTTAATGATGTAATAATATAAATATAAATCTAATTAATTAATATATTATTGATATTACTCATTTATTTATTATTAATATAAGAGATAATATTTTATAAGTGGTATAATGATAGCTCTATAATCATACTTGTAATAATATAGATATACATAGGAATAAATTAATTAGGTTTAAATTAATTATCTTTAATATTTTTTTTGTTAGTTTTGATCTTTAATTAAAATTAAATAAAATTCTTTTAAGATGTTGATTTAACAAATTTTAAAATTTATAATAATCTTTGGATTATTTATATTATTTTTATTTCCATTTTAATAAATTATAGCCATTAAAATATTTAATTTTAATTAATATTCATAATTTTATAAATATTAATATATTGTTTCATTGCAAAAAAAAAAAATCTTAGATGGCAATTAACATAAAAAATATATGCAACTAATAAAATATTTTCAAATATATATAAATTTGAAAAATTATATATTAATAAAGCATTTTATTTAATATTGTAATATGATAAAATTATAGTATTTATTTTTTATTTTAATTAATTACTTCTTGTAAAATTTTATATTTAATTAAAATTAAGTATAAATGAGATTAAAAATTTCAACTGTATATTAACTCTAAAATTAAAAATTTTAAATTTATATAAATTTTAAAATTAATTTAAATAATAAAATATATAATAATAATTAATTTTAAAAATGAAGGATAATTTGAGTAAAGTTAATGCTCTTCCTCTTTATATATTTATCTACAATATAGATTGATAGATTTAAAATATAACAATAATGTATGAGCATATTATTTTAAGTTTTCATAAATTGCATCAGAATATATATATATATATATATATATATATATATATATATATATATATATATATATATATATATATATACACCTGCCAAGAGTACTCAAAATCATTTAGTGGCAACAGTAAAAAAATATATGCATTTATATATCTATTCTAAAATTTTCACTTACCAATTTAAATTTTTATATTAAGTAATATTTTAATATAAAATAGATTAAAATGTATAAAATTTTAATTTTAATTGTTCACATTTATTAATTAAAAGTTTTAATTTTTAAGTGAACGTATGTCCATGATTGAAATTTACTAAGTATTAATTTATATTACAAATATAAATTTTTTTATATTATTAATTAAAAAATTATTGTTAAAACTTTCTTATACAAACTTTAGCTTTTGAGTTAAATAGTTTTTTTTTTTTTTTCTCTTTTGTTACATCATCTTAGGATGTTTAGAACATTTCGATGAAGTTGTACCTTTTAATTTCCATTCCTCTTTTTCTTACCTTCAATTTGGAGTATGGAATTTTACAAGAAATTAATTCAAATGATTTCTTTTTTATTAATTATTCTCTGTTTGGAAACCATAATTTTACAAAATTTCAATTTAATTGATTTTATTTTATCAATTTTCACGTTTGGGATGAAAAAAATTTAATTCTTTTAACTTAAAAAAAAATAATTCATTTTAAAAGAAATAAAATTTATGTATGTTTGTGTGTAAATTCTTTTAAATTATTTTCTTATAAATGATTTATTTCAAAGTAATTCATCATGTTTGAAATGAATAAATTCAATGTTTTAACTTAAAAAAATTATTTTCAAAGAAATAAAAAACAAAAATAATTTTATAAAAATTTATTTAAATTCTTTTTTTATGAATGATTTATTTCAATTAAAACCTTAATGAATAATTAGAGAAATACTCTCACATATCCTTTTTCCTAGTAAAATAAAGAGGCTAACAAAAAAGCCTAAAACAAACGAAACAAATACAAGCTCCTTGCATCATGCTTCAACTAGCACCTCAAACCATCAGGAGGATCCTTCATCAAAACTACACCCTGCGACACGTTAGCAGCAAAAGAACTTAACCAATTAGCGCACATATTTGCCTCACGCAGCACATTAATCATAACAATTTTCCAACTATGACTCAAGAGCTTCCTTACTTCATTCAAGATATACTTAAAATTCGAAGGTACACAAGCATCAAGAGAATTATCATTCACCATCTTTACCAACTCCATGCCATCACTCTCAACCAAATTTATGCGATGCCCTTCATTCTACGCAAGAGATAAACCTGCAACCAAGGCTAAAGCTTCAGCTCTTAAAACAAAACCACACCTCTATTTTAAAGCAAAACCCGAACACCAGTTACCTTTGCTATTCCTAATCAAACCTCCCCCTAACACCCAACCATTAACACCCTTCACACCTCCATCCACATTTAACTTATGCCAACTCTCCTGTGGCATAGTCCAACAAACTTTCATAACTGCAGGCCTAATTTATGACCCAAGAGCAGCAGGATCACAAGCATAGATTTCCCAATCTTCCTTAGCTCTTCGCAAAATCTCTTCAACTATTTCAGGAATAGATAACATCTTAATATTAAAAATGACATTATTTCTATCCATCACCGCAGCGGAAATTATCATACTGATGATAAGGAGGAAGAACAAGAAAAGAGAGGATGAGCTTGAGGATGGTTTTTCAATGATAGAGGTCCAACAAGAAACAGAGGTAGAGCACACACTTATACTGATTCCACAAATATGATCCTCATTTGGATTTTTTTTATATACAAGTTGATGGTCATTATTTCCATCTATTTCACATTGTTCTTCCATGAATAATATTTCGATGCTAATCGACCCTGAATCTATCTGCAGATTTCTAGGTTGGAGAAATTTGTTACAAGAATGAGTTATATAGATCTCAGCTATGCTACCCAAAATTTCAGTCAACACAATATCATTGGACACGGACAAATGGGGACAATGTATAAGGCAACCCTTCCAAATGGTTGGTGCCTCGCAGTGAAAAGGTTGTATGACTCTCAACAATTTGAAGAACAGTTCATATCTGAATTGAAGACATTAGCCAGATTCAGACACGATAATTTAATTCCAATATTGGGATTTGCCATAGAGTTGAAGGAAAGGCTTCTGGTGTACAAATATGTCTCCAACGGAAATCTTTTCGATTGGTTGCATTCAGCAGAAGACAAGAAGAAGATTCTTGAATGGCCTCTGAGGATGAAAATTGCTGTTGGATTGGCAAGAGGCTTGGCATGGCTTCACCATCGAAACAAATTCCGCTTGGCACATCTCAACATAAACTCAAAGTCTGTTTTACTTGACAAGAATTTTGAACCTAAGTTATCAAATTTTGGAAGGGCAAGGATAAGTTCAACTATAGAAACTGAACTCTGGGAATCGAGTTTTCTGAAAGAAGATGTCTACAACTTCGGAATTGTGATTCTTGAGCTGATCAAAGGTAAACAGCTTACTTCGTCAAACAGTTCTGAAAGGAGCTTGGAGGAATATACAAGTAATATCTCTATCAGCTCTGCTTCTTCTCTGTATGATGCTATTGATACGTGTTTGATAGGGAAAGGACATGATGATGAGATTTTCCAGCTCTTTAGAATTGCTTGTAATTGTGTTGAACACTTGCCAGAGCGAAGGAAAAACATGCTTGAAGTGTACGAAATGATTAAAGACGTCAGAGAGACACAAGTCCTCTCATAATGATCCACAAAAATCTGTGGAATCCGAAATTGCTTCACCAAATTTCAGAGATGAATGAGGCTGAAACAACAGAGAATGCAATAAAACAGAGCAAAAATATATGGCCATTTTTCTTCAGTTACTGTATTTCAGGTTCAAGGAAATGAAGGCAAGGTATGTAGGTTAGTCCTGAAGAAAGCATGCAAAATATGTACAAGGAAATCTTATCTCCAGTATTAGCCTGAACTTGATAACTTTGTGTACTGTTCTTGAAATGATGATGTCAATTTGTTGAGAGTTTTTTTTTTTTTTTATTGAAAAAGTGGAGATTTGAATCTAAACTTACCATATTAATTATATACCTTTAATTATTAAATCAAGTCAAGCTATGCTAAAGAGAATGTTAATATTTTTAATTACTGTTATCTCGCATCAATCGATTATAAGATAAATATGCTATTTGGGCAATTCTCCTTTCATAAAATACTGTGTAAATTATTTATTGATTATATATTTATTAATTAATATAAAATAAAATTTTATTTAGAAAATGGTTCAACATCTTACTTCCTTGGATATTTTTCCTCTTACTAAGATAAAAACATAAAAATAATTATTCAATCACAAATTCACAATAATACAATCTCCAATCTTCAAATGCTTGTAAGAATTTTCATATTACATTTCAAGAGTAGATAATAATGAAGAAGGAAAAAAATTATTTTCAACTTAAATAATATAATAATACAAAATATTTTTATAAACATAAATACAAAATGTGAAAAAAAAAATAAATTTATTATTTTTTATATATTTAAAAGGTAGCGCCACTGTAAAAAAATGGATTTTTGACAATAAATTATTATTAATAATTAAAAAATAATTTAATATTATAAATAACAAACAGCAAATACCAATCGATGGTATAAAAATCACCTAATTAAAAATTTTCTAGCAATATTGTCACAAACATTGGACAGTACATGAATACACAAATATTTCACAGAATGTGAATAATGTTTATATATATATATATATATGAATAAGGTTAATTAATTTTAAAATTAAAATTTTAATAATATTAAAATTAATTTAATAATTGTTACAGTGACCGTAGCATAAGAGAAGCTATTTTATTTATCAAAACAATTGAACTCTTTGCTCTGGTAAAAATAGAGCTATACAAGCTTTAAAGCCCATGCTATCTTATGAGTATTTTTTAATATTTATTATGTTAACATAATTAATAAAAAAAATATTTATATTAAAAATAAATTCAATTCTATTTCATAATAATATAAAATATTATACTGACATTTTATAAAAAAAATCTATTAATAACAATTAAAATTAAAAAAAAAATTATTTAATTAATTTAATTAAAATAAAATTTTAATTTATTTACATATTGGTTATTATAATACATGGTATAAAATATAATTTGATAACAAAAAAATATTTAATTATAGAGTTTATTTATAATAATAATAATAATTATTATTATTATTATTATTATTATTATTATTATTATTATTATTATTATTATTATTATTATTATAAAAAAATAAATTAATTAACACATTTAAAAAGAAAGCCTAACATTATTCTTAATTCTTATAATAGTTTTTTTTTAAACATTCATTGCGCATTATTATAATCATTATAAAAACTTGTGATTATGTATTATGTAATATTATCATAGTATTATAAATATTATATTTAATTATTTAAATTAAAATATGAAGTTTAATGTCATTTTAATTAATTATATAAATAAAAATATTTATCAATTTAAAAATTATTTTTTATTCAATAATATTTTTTTGAAATTTATGTGTTATATTATTAACATATAATATTAACTTAATTAATATAATAAAAAAAAACAATAATAAGTTTTAAAAATATAAATAGGTGAAAATAATTAAAAATTAAAATAAATTAATAATAAATACAAATTAGCACATTGAATTTAATTTATTTAAACTCTATTATTTTATTTTTTTTAAAAATTAATTTATACATATTTTATTTTAATTTTTTATAATTTAAAATAACATTAGATTGCATAATGAAATTACATATTTAAATTAATATAATTAAAATTATTTGTAAAATTAAAAAATAGAATAATTTTTTAAATAAATTTTGTTAGTTTAGTGCATTATCATTATAAAATATTTATTTTTATTATATTAATAGTTTGAAATTTTATATTTTCATATTGTTTAATATAAAAATATTTTAAAAGTTATTTAATATATTAAATAAGTATTTTTATTTTTTAAAATTATTGATTATATTATATATGTTATAAATACATTATTGATTAAAATATAAATATAAATGTAATCATGCATTTACAAGTATTATGTATAAATAAATATAAATTTGAATGCGCGCACATATATATATATATGAAAAATAATAATAAAATTTTTAAAAAATAAATTTAAAATATTAAAATTATAAAAGAAAATTATAAATTTATATTATTAATAGTTATAAAAATATTTTTATTAGTTGAGCAAGTTAGTCCCTCATTTGTACTTGCATATATATTGTAGTGTATATAATATATTATTATAAATATATTGTATGTATTACCTGTTTAAATTTTAATTACATTAAAATTATATCATGTTACTAAAAAAATATAGAAAAATATTTTTATAAAATTGATTTGAACTTTAATTATTTCTTTATTAGGTATTTAGTATGACTGGGCATAATATGATTTTCGATTTACTTATTAATAGAAAATTAGAATTATATCAATATAATAAAATAAATTTAGTCCAATACGATTTTTATTTCATTTAAAAGAATAAGAATCATAAATACTACTATTTACAATGCCAAAAAAATAAAAAAAAAAATTTTAATGATGTAATAATATAAATATAAATCTAATTAATTAATATATTATTGATATTACTCATTTATTTATTATTAATATAAGAGATAATATTTTATAAGTGGTATAATGATAGCTCTATAATCATACTTGTAATAATATAGATATTCATATGAATAAATTAATTAGGTTTAAATTAATTATCTTTAATATTTTTTTTGTTAGTATTGATCTTTAATTAAAATTAAATAAAATTCTTTTAAGATGTTGATTTAACAAATTTTAAAATTTATAATAATCTTTGGATTATTTATATTATTTTTATTTCCATTTTAATAAATTATAGCCATTAAAATATTTAATTTTAATTAATATTCATTATTTTATAAATATTAATATATTGTTTCATAGCAATAAAAAAAATCTTAGATGGCAATTAACGTAAAAAATATATGCAGCTAATAAAATATTTTCAAATATATATAAATTTGAAAAATTATATATTAATAAAGCATTTTATTTAATATTGTAATATGATAAAATTATAGTATTTATTTTTTATTTTAATTAATTACTTTTTGTAAAATTTTATATTTAATTAAAATTAAGTATAAATGAGATTAAAAATTTCAACTTTATATTAACTCTAAAATTAAGAATTTTAAATTTATATATATTTTAAAATTAATTTAAATAATAAAATATATAATAATAATTAATTTAAAAAATAAAGAATAATTTGAGTAAAGCTAATGCTCTTCCTTTTTATATATTTATCTACAATATAGATTGATAGATTTAAAATATAACAATAATGTATGAGCATATTATTTTAAGTTTTTATAAATTGCATCAGAATATATATATATATATATATATATATATATATATATATATATATATATATATATATATATATATATATATACCTGCTAAGAGTACTCAAAATCATTTAGTGGCAACAGTAAAAAGATATATGCATTTATATATCTATTCTAAAATTTTCACTTTCCAATTTATATTTTTATATTAAGTAATATTTTAATATAAAATAGATTAAAATGTATAAAATTTTAATTTTAATTGTTCACATTTATTAATTAAAAGTTTTAATTTTTAAGTGAACGTATGTCCATGATTGAAATTTACTAAGTATTAATATATGTGAGTATATTACAAATATAAATTTTTTTTTATATTATTAATAAAAAAATTATTGTTAAAACTTTCTTATACAAACTTTCGCTTTTGAGTTAAATAGTTTTTTTTTTTTTTTCTCTTTTGTTACATCATCTTAGGATGTTTAGAACATTTCGATAAAGTTGTACCTTTTAATTTCCATTCCTCTTTTTCTTACCTTCAATTTGGAGTATGGAATTTTACAAGAAATTAATTCAAATGATTTCTTTTTTATTAATTATTCTCTGTTTGGAAACTATAATTTTACAAAATTTCAATTTAATTGATTTTATTTTATCAATTTTCACGTTAGGGATAAAAAAATTTAATTCTTTTAACTTAAAAAAATAATTTATTTTTTAAAAAATAAAATTTATGTATGTTTGTGTGTGAATTCTTTTAAATTATTTTCTTACAAATGATTTATTTCAAAGTAACTTATCATGTTTGAAATGAATAAATTCGATGTTTTAACTTAAAAAAATTATTTTCGAAGAAATAAAAATTAAACATAATTTTATAAAAATTTATTTAAATTCTTTTTTTACGAATAATTTATTTCAATTAAAACCTTAATGAATAATTAGAGAAATACTCCCACATATCCTTTTTCCTAGTAAAATAAAGAGGCTAACAAAAAAGCCTAAAACAAAGCTCCTTGCATCATGCTTCAACTAGCACCTCAAACCATCAGGAGGATTCTTCATCAAAACCACACCCTGCGACACGTTAGCAGCAAAAGAACTTAACCAATTAGCGCATATATTCGCCTCATGCAGCACATTAATCATAACAATTTTCCAACTATGACTCAAGAGCTTCCTTACTTCATTCAAGATTTACTTAACATTCGGAGGTACACAAGCATCAAGAGAATTATCATTCACCATCTTTACGAACTTCATGTTATCACTCTCAACCAAAATTCTGCGATGCCCTTCATTCTACGCAAGAGATAAACCTGCAACCAAGGCTAAAGTTTCTGCTCTTAAAACAGAACCACAATTCTATTTTAAAGCAAAACCCGAACACCAGTTACCTTTGCTATTCCTAATGAAACCTCCCCCTAACAACCAACCATTAACACCCTTCACATCGCCATCCACATTTAACTTATGCCGACTCTCCTGTGGCATAGTCCAACAAACTTTCATAACTGCAGGCCTAATTTATGACCCAAGAGCAGCAGGATCACAAGCATAGATTTCCCGATCTTCCTTAGCTCTTCGCAAAATCTCTTTAACTATTTCAGGAATAGATAACATCTTAATATTAAAAATGACATTATTTCTATTCATCTATAAAAACCAACTAGCCATCCCAAACACCATAGCCCAAGGAATGTGATCATTATCTCCAGTAACCTTGAAATTACAAATCAACCAATCTTGTGTTGTTTAAGCATTCTGCCCAAAGCACTTTCTACCCAAGACATTAATCAAATAATTCCACACTTGCCTCACTGGTATGTAATCCCGAAGGGCATGCAGAATCAATTCCTCGTTTTCACCACATAAATGACACAATGAATCACTACTAATATGACATCTCACTTTAGTAGCATTAGTGAGCAAACCATTATTCACAACAAGCCAAAAAAGATTTAACTCTTTGCATACCTAGCCATTTCTATATCAATGACCACAATTTTGAACCTTCTCCCTCCTTATCTTCCTGAAGAAAAGAATAGGCACTCTTTATAATAAAGTTTCCAAAAGAATATCTGCCCCAAAAAAAAATCATCTTCCTCTTGAATCATGGAAAGAGCAAGCAATTCAGTAAGCAAATCAATAACTTCCTATGGTAACAAATTCCTCAATTTATTCAAATCTAACCCTCCATTAGACACCACATAGCAAGCCACACAATCATCAGCTATCTCCCTTCCTACTGGCATCCTAGTATAGTTAATCAAAACTCCATAACTTGGTAACCATACATCCTTCCAAAATCTCATAGTACATCCATTCCCTAAGGACCAAATCAATCCATCTCAAAAAGAAATCCCGTAAGTTACACAGACTTCTCCATAACATCGAATATCTCTCTTTCCTTAATTCTGTAGGAACCACCTTCCATCCTATTTTATATTTATTGTAAATAACCTAAACCTAGAGAGCATCCATTTTTTGCACCATACCCTAACACAACTTTAACTCAAAAGCATCATTCATCTCATGCGTAGATCAAATTCCTAAATCCCTAAACTCCTTATCCTGAACAATTTTTTACCAAGGCAATATAGATATTTTCCTTTCTTCTTAAGAACTTCCCCAAATAAAACTTTTGCACATCTTTTCAACAGAATCACACACTGCAACAGGCAAGAAAGCAAATTGCATAGCATACATAGGAATGGTACAGAACTGATTTAACAAGAGTGATTCTTCCCGCTAGCTCTCTGTAACATATAAGCATAGGTACTCTGCCGAACCTTTGAGTGCAACGAAGGCACCCCTAAATATTTCCCCAAATCATCACAATCCTTAAATCCCAGATGCTTACTCAATAACTTCTTTTGCTAAACATTAAATTTTTTAGAGAAATACACTCTAGTCTTAGCTTGACTAACCTTCTAACCTAATCATTCACAAAACATATCCAAAACTTCTTTGACAACATAAACTTGATCAATAAGAGCCTTAGAAAAAAAAACTAAATCATTAACAAAAATAAGTCCACCCTTACTCAAATGAATAGGTCTCCATTTACCTTTACTAACTGCATCAAAGATCCCATGAGCCAAGTACTCCATGCACAATAGAAAAAGATATGGGGATAATGGATTGCCTTGTTTAATGCCCCTAGTTGGATAAAAAACATCTAATAGCCCTCCATTCCAAACCACCTACATTGAAGCACTCGACACACATTCCATAATAATCCATATAAGCCCATTCAGAATGCCCACATTTATAAATGTCTCTTGTAGAAAATTCCATCTCACTCTATCATAAGCTTTTTCAAAATCCATTTTAATTGTCATAAAACCTTTCCTACCCACCTTAATTCTCATAGAATGGATCACTTCCTAAGCAATCACAATATTATCCATGATCTGCCATCCCAGAATAAAGCTTCCTTGCATGGCACTAATAATTCTAAGCAACAACTTCTTCAATCTATTAACCACCACCTTTGTAATCACCTTATATAACACTAAACAAAGACTAATAGGTCAAAATTTTGAAAAAGACTCTGGATTCACAACTTTAGGAATTAAAGTCGATAAAGTCCTATTCATGGCAACATCACCAGGTCCTCCCATAAAAACTCTCCTCACCTCCTCACAAACATCTCTCCCAACAACAACCCACTTCTTTAGAAGAATCTCGTATGAAGCCCATCCACCTTGGGAGCCTTCCACGGCTTCATCCCATATAAAGCCTCCTTAACCTCCTTATCACTCACCGGAGTAACAAATTCTACCATATCTTTAGGAGCAAGAGGACGGAATCCACCTTTCTAAGAACAATAAGAAGAATAAAAACCTTATTCAGTATAAAAAACTTTATAAAACTCAACAACCATTTGTTTCAACTCTATTGGGTCATCAATCCAACCACATTCTTATCTTTTAACATCTCCACTTTATTTTTCTTACTTCTCTTAATGGCTTTCAAGTGAAAATAAGCCATATTTTTATCTCCCCATTTAATCCACTCTGACTTACTCTTTTGATACCACAATAATTCTTCTTAATACAAAGTTATCTCCAACTCCCTCTTTAATTCCATCTCTAGACATTTTAATCTATTCATCATTTGATTCTCTCCAATTCTTTAAATACCAACTAATCTTGCTAAAATCTGCTTCTTTCGGGCTATAATATTACCAAAAACCTATTTATTCAAATCCTGTAAAGAAGCATCCAAATTACCCACTGACTTCATGATAGAAACCTCGAATTCCATTTCTCCACCACTACACCATCAAATTAGGGATGAAACATCCAAGCTGCCAAGAACCTAAAGGGTCTATCCCTTCTAGATGGAATAGGCGATCTAGTAATGTGGATCAAAATAGGCCTATGGTCATATTGGAATTTAGCTAAATGAAACACCAAAGCCTCCGAAAAATTCAATCTCCAAGCAGAATTACAAATCGCCCTATCTAATCTTTCCCACAAACTTCCCCTCCTCCACGAAAAAGCAGGCCCTTTAAAACCTAAATCATGCATATCACTCTCCTTAAACCAATTAGCAAATAACTCATATGCCCCCAATCTGTTCGGAGAACCTCCTTTCCTATTCGAAGGATGCAAGAGAACATTAAAATCTAGTCCTAATAACCATGGAACTGAGTATGAAGAGATCAAACTATTCAACTCCGGCCATAACAATGCCCTTTAACTAGCCACTAGATGACCATAAATTACAGTAAATTCCATTAAAAGCCTCTTAGAATCCAAAATACGCAAATGAATAAATTGTCAATGATTTCTCACCACCTCAACCTTCCACACACATCATTCCATAAGACCCATATCCCTCCAGAGAACCCTTGAGCCTCCACCCTATGGAAAAAAGAAAGCCCAAAACCAGTAATAGCTCTATTAGCTTGAATACCACTAATATGAGGCTCTAGCAAAACCACCATATTAGGCTTATTCAAATGAATCAGCAACTTCAAAACTCTATGGAATTACTTAGAGCTCCTTGACAATTCTAACACATTATAAACGTATTCAAAGAAGAAAAAGAAAAACCAAGCACAAGTCACAAGCCACTAGCCATTAGTCGCTCATTTATGGATCAAAAGGACCCTCCTCCGCTGATTGATACTCCTCATTAAAATCTTTCCCTTTATCTCTAATATTCACATCGTCATCGTCATTATCACCAAACATTTTTTGATCTGAATTAACATCTCCTCTAGAAAAAAGATTTGCCTTTACCCCTGAACCATAATTGACATCCAGAGGATGCCCATCATAACTCCCTTTCTCCATAACACTCACCGAAGAGGACCTTTCTTGTCTCCTTCCTCTCATAAGCTCCTAAGAATTAATAATTCTCATAGTTGAATGATCCTGCGACTTCAAAGAAATAACCACCGTAACTACTTCAACTCTCTTCTCGTTAGCTCTCCTCTTAATCCCATTATCATTCACCACAGTCTCCATGCTTAAAGAATCAAAATTTTCCTTTTCATTATTCCTTTCTCTAAATTGCCCCTATTGCTTTGATGTTTTATAAACGCTAGAGATGTTGCATTTTGACTTATTAATTGACCCTTTTTAGCAAAACCCACGAAGGGAATATTCTCTCGCATGCATTTCTCATTCCCACCAAAACCCAAAATAGCCTTCCCTACTTTTTGTGCCCTCC
Source organism: Hevea brasiliensis (assembly GCF_030052815.1). Classification (NCBI taxonomy): domain Eukaryota; kingdom Viridiplantae; phylum Streptophyta; class Magnoliopsida; order Malpighiales; family Euphorbiaceae; genus Hevea; species Hevea brasiliensis. The sequence goes on from NC_079494.1 coordinate 99,144,063, forward strand.
TCATCCGCATATTCCTTAAAAATTTGGAATCTTGAGTCACCACCCTCATCCACTGGCTCGACCTTCCACTGGTTCCTCCTTCCCTAGTAAGAAACAACCATCTGAGGCCCATAATTTCTTTTTTCCTTCTTGCTCATTACATCTACCTTCTTTATTAACTCATTCCTATCTCTAATGTTCTCATTCTGCTCCCCTTTTAAAGTATAAATAGGAATCCAATGACCATAATGACCACATTGAAAACACACCTCCAATAAACATTCATACTTAATAACTTATTCTTTCCCATTCAACAAAAACTTTGAAATTAGCGACTCTCTCAAATTAACAAATGCCACTAACCGAGCAAACTTTCCCCGAAGAATATCACTTCTGTTATAATCAACCTTCACGACATAACCCACTACCTTCCCTATCTCTCTTAGCACTTGCTTGTGATAAAAATGGATTAGAAGCCCAGGAAATTTATCCATGCCATAACTGATTCTACTTCTTCTTTAGAAGGATCAAAATCCATCAACCAAGGCTTCACAAATAAGTAAGTACCTAAAACTACCTAATGACCATCATACAGAGCTCTCTAGTAGTCCTCCTCCATAAAAAAACTTAACCAGAAACCACCCAAATCCAAAGTATAAAACCTTAACCCCACTCGGCTTCCACATTGCTTGAATCTTATCACATAAACACCTTGTATCCAATTTTCCTTCCTAGCAACCTCATCACCACCATTTTCTTCCAAGTTTTCATCAAACCACTCTGCAATTCTTGAGAAACCGTCACCTATGGTAAGATACCTATCCTATTAATCACCACATCCTCCTTACCCACCTCGACCTTAACATACTCCTATATTAAATCCAACTCCATCTCTGCACCATTAATCATCGTATCTCTCAACAAAATTTATGGGCCAGAGAATCCTTCTCCTCAACCACCGATTCTATATTCTTAACCCCTTTCATCACCCTATCGTCCTCCACCCTAGAAGAAAACTCACTCTCCAGAGAGAACTCACACAATTCCAACTCACTCTCCAGAGAGAACTCACACGATTCCATCTCCTATATATCCTTTTTAATGTGGGGGAGCATGCAATGGAATATAAAAATGTATAATGTATAATATATATATATATATATATATATATATATATATATATATATTTAGATTTATATTTATATATATACAAAACAGCGGCTAGGATGGATAAAATAGAATAAGCTAGATTAAATGGGTTAGAGTGACACTTTTATTAGTTTTTTAAAAATAATAAAAATGTGATTTCTTTTTGTATAATATAATAATGAAAAAAAAGATAGAGTTATATATTAATCTTAATTTATTTTTATTAATTTTAATTAATATATGTGTCTTAATTTTTTTGCAATTTTAATTTTATTTTTTTAATAAAGTAGCTGTTAAGTAAATTAAAATTTATTATGAATATAATAGGATTTATAATAATTATATTTTAAATAAGCATTTAGATAATGATACAATATAAAATATAAAATGTGCGATACCTTGAATGAAAGATACGTACATTTCCATAAAAGAGTCGTGCCTTCCCTATAGTACGAGTAAACAAGCTCTTGAGTAAATGGTGCATGTGTACTCATTAGAAGTCGAATATCTTTTGGCCACATCAGCATGAAAATTCCCTTCCATAATAAAATCACACCAGAAACAATCTTACCACTAGCACTAAGATAAAAGAGGTCGGACAACTAATCTCAGCATTGAAAATAGTCATATAAGCCACATGATGAAAATGATGGTACCATTAGTTTATTTCCTAGGGATCATAATGACAACATCCTCCGATACCTAAACTACAAGCTCCGTGAACACCCCTGAGACAGATTGCTCGATACCCACAAGGGAGATACAAATGTAAAAGACAAAATCCTCTAATAAGGCCATCAGATTCATTAAATGTCCTACTTATGGATTTAGGGAGTATAGTTTAGAGTAACTATATTACTCTGACGTAGGTTTATACTTTCTACCTAGCATATTTAAGTTGGAGTGTTCTCAATATTTAGGACGACAAACCCACTTGCCTCAAACAAATTAGTCGGATGAGTTGATTATTATACCAATTACCACTTATCACTATTGGGCACATCGTGAGGATTATTATTACTCTTATTAAACCCTTCAAATAAATTTCAATAATTAGGATAGCCCACTTATAATAAGTTTATACATGTCAGACAAACGTTGACGTGTTTGTTTTATAAATAAGAACCCTCCCATGTTGGAAAGGGTGGATTTCCCTTGGCCTATACTATGCCCCTCATTTGAATGCCACGTTGCTCTTCCTATACCTTCTTCCTGAGAAGTAATCGTAGCAACACCATACAATAAGGAAGTACTCATTTTTTTCTCGAATAATATCCTTAACACTTGTGTTATCCTCACTCTTGGCCACGTGTCATTATTTCAATTACCCTACAAATATTTAGTCATCTGATGAAAATTAATTTTAATTATTTAAATATTAATTAATTAAAAAAACTATTAAAAAAAGAAAACTATTTATAAATAATACATTGTAATTTAATATAATTAAGTTAAGCCCGACTTTATATATTGACAAGAGAAGTTGGGGGTGTTTTCCAAAGCTGAGGAATGGGGGCTTTTGAGTCTGTTTGAGGAGACAGTCGGGGTCTCTCCGTCCACTCTGGCTTCCGCTGCGCTTCCGATACTGGTAGTGGCGCTAGCAGTGATCGTTGTAGCACCGGATGAATCGACGGGGCCGGTGGCGGTGCAAGCTTTATTGGCAGTGGCACTTCTTGTTGGCACTGCTGGGTTGTTTGTTGGGTCTGTTGTGCTTGGTGGGCTGCAAGAAGCTGAAATGAGCCCGAGTTTTTGTTTCTCCTAGTTTTTGGGCATTTTCATTTTTTTTTTTTAAATAATGCGGACTGTGTATTATTGTGTATTAAGGGATGTGAAAATGGCAGGTTAAGAGATTATAACTTTTTTTGATAATTGATGGTACGGAATTTGATCAAATGATATGTAAATAAGGATTAACGTGTATGATATTTAGCAAAAATCATCTTATTTAAATTCCAATTAAATTATTATTTTTAATAGTTTAATTTACATTAATTTATTTAATGAAAATTTACTTTAAATCACCGAAATTTATCATAAATTTATTATTATCATTTGAATTCATTAAATTTATATATTTCAATTAACAATATAAAATATATAATAATAAACTTATAAAATATTTAAATTCTTTTCATTTAAAATATAATATATAAAATTTGTAAATATCATTATAAAAATTATATATTATATTTAATTATTTATTTATATAAAAAGTTTAAAAAATAAATACTTAATATAAAAATAAAACTCAACACATATATTATCTTTCAAAATAAAATTTATTTTAAATTTAATTATATGCTATTTTAATTTGTTTCAATAGAGTTCATTTAAAAATACTTAATTCATTTTCATCTTGATAAATACAAGAATATTTTTTGTTAATATAAATGTGGCACTGACAAAGAAACAAAAACTAAAGAACATCGTACCACATGTTAAGTTAGATTCAGAGTTTTCACTTTCTACCAAACTAACAAAATAAATGTAAAGCGTTATTTATTTATTTGGAATTATAAATATATTATATTAATAGAAAAAAAAATTTTTATATAAATATAATATTTTTGTAATTAATGTAATAAAATATTATATTAAATTAATAATAATGAATTGACTTATTTAATTTTAATAGTAATAAAAATATATAATATTATTATTAATTAAAATAATATTATATTATATATTTTTTAAAAATGCTATATAATTATATTTTGGTAATTTTCAATCTAATATATTTTTTGTAAAATAATTTTTTTATAAAAATTATTGTCGCTTTATAATATATAAAATACACGAATTTCATAAAAAAAACTATATTTTTAAATATATATATATATAGTCACAATTTTCTATTAATCTAATAAATTTTAAAAAATAAATATCTATTATAATAATATAATAAAACTATTTATTAAATATATAGTATAGTTTAAGGTTAATTAATTATATAGTCATTTTCATCATTTTAAAATATCACGTTATTTATATCATCTTAATATACTAAAGAAATATAATATATTCAAGTGTTCTTTATTTGGTAATATTAATATTACTCTATGAAATAATATTAATACTAAGAAAAGTATAAAGATAATGCAAAAGGAAAAAAATAAATATAAAATTATATGTATGTGCTAACAAAATTATAGGTATATGAAATAAATGTATGTTAATATATTATAAGTTTTCTATCAATAATGGCTACTTATTATTGTATTAAGAGAGTAATCATTTAATAATTTGTAGCTTCTATATAGAAATTGATAAGTTAATTATGATTTAAAGTAATAGAATAACTAATTAATAAAAATAGAGAAAATTTAATAAAATTAAATTATTAATTTAAAATTAGGAAATTTTTAGCACGTGGCAAATAAGAATTTTAATAAATAAAATATTCTTAATTTATATATATTTTTTTAATTTTAATATATAAAAATAAAATAATGTTTTAAATTCATATTTCATTTTTATTAGGCTAAACTTTTAATCTCTGAATTTTTATTAAGATTTCATAATAAAAATAGTATAAAATTATAAAAATATAATATAAACACTGATTAAAGATATAGAATAATTTGGGATTGGCTAAATTATATGATCATTTTCATCATTTAAATTATCAATTTTTATGTCCTCTTCATATATTAAATAAATATAATATATTCAAATATTATCTTTATTTAGTAATAATAATATTATTCTAATAAATAATATTATTAATCTGAAAAGTGTAAAGATAGTTGAAAAAAAATTATGTGTATGTAATGTATAAAATTATAGATATATAGAATAAATATATAATAATATATTGTAACTTATCTAATAATAATAGCTATTTATTATAGTATTGAAAGTCTAATCATTAAATAATTTATAACTTCTATATACATGAATTAATAACTTAATCATAATTTAAAGAAATTATATAATTAATAAATAAAAAAATAGAGAAAATTCAATGAAATTCCTTAACATATATATAAAGTTCTAAACAATATAATATTATTAATATTTGTTAATATTAACATTTATTAATTGTACTGTATAAAAAATAAAAAAAATCATGAAAATTAAATATTAATATAAATTTCTCATTTACCATAATTATGAAAATAAAATTTTATTTCATTTTTTCATAATTCATTTATATATATATATGAAAATATATCTTTATCAAAAGGGTATTAAAATAAAATAATATTTAAGCATATTAAAATTTATAAAATATGCAAAAAGTAGAGGGATGGCAAAATTTTTAAGTACTCCATGTGACTATTTTTATAGTATAATTTCAAAATATTTCGTTAACTTTAAGATATATAATTCTTAAAATTTGGTAATTAAATGAAATATTTAAAAATATAAGAATCGTTAAATAGGAAGTTTATAAATTTTTGACACTTAAACAAATATTAATGAAATATATCTAATATTTTTAACTATTTAGTCTTGAAAATGGCAGTAACAACGATAATAATAAATATACTTAAAAGGAAAAAAAAGAATTAAATAATAAATAAAATTAAATACTTAGTATAAAAGATAATAATTATTATAATTATAAAATATGATAATCTTTATATAGTAAGTGTTATGTAGCAAAATCAATAGAAAATATGTCCACATGATAGCAATACTATGAGAATACCTAACTACTTTATATATATAAATAGACTTACCAAATGTTTGTGCAATGCAAAAGTTTAATAAAAATTTATTTTTAATATTTTATTTAAATTTTAATATTTCACTTTTTATTAAAACCATTTCTAATATTTTTTTAATATAATTTAATTATTAAAATTTATTGCATGAATAATTCTCTCACTTAAATACTTATTTTTAATCTTTAAATATCCAATTTAGATTTTTCAATAAAATTACATTTTATCAGTTTTTATAATCTATTTTTTTATGAAAAAAAAATTAGAATATATTACTCCTTATAAAACAAACAAATAAAAAATATTAAATAATGATCGGTAGATAAATAACAAAATAACTAAAAATAAAGATAAAAATAAATATATACAAAATCAATATTAAAAGCTCATCTTTCCACACATTTACAAATAATTACATTTGCATTATTATTATTATTATTATTATTATTATTATTATTATTATTATTATTATTATTATTATTATTATTATGCGTCTTTTTCCTAATGAGAGAAAAACAAGAATAAACAAAATTTGAGAATCAATGCCAATAAAATAATGTTGAATAAAAACAATGTAAAATAGAACAAATTCAAAGAATAGTTTGAAAAGTATGAAATGATGAGAGAAAGTTTTGTAATTTTGAATGGCACAAAATACTTTCTAATTTCTATTTATAGCAAAGATGATAAAGATAAGTTTAAAATAAATTTAATTCAACTTAAACAATTTTAATTAAAAAAACATTACACCACTTCTAATTTTTACATTCAAAATTTGGCCATTCAATGACATTAATGGCCATATATTACAAGTAAAATAAATTTTAGTGACGAATTTTTTGTGACGGAAAGATTTCATCACAAATTAGAGACGGATTTTTGACAGATTTCATTATTGGACGGATTTGTGATGGAATATCCATCACAAATTTTTTAGCTATTTTTTTAATATTTTAATTATTGACGCACAAACTATTCTGTCTCTAATCTATTATAAATTTATGATAGACAGATTTATCCGTCACTAATTTATGATGAAAAAATGTCGCTGTCAAGAATTTGTGACAAAATATATTATGTTGTTACAAATTTGTGACGGATGTCTTAATTTGTCACAAACTTGTGACAGAATAATGTATTCCATAAAAAATCTATTGGTTTTGCTGCTAGCTCATATCCATCTCATTGGATTGTGATCAGAGTTGTAAGGAAAAAGTAAGTAACATTATTTTACATTAGATATCTTAATTCTTAACTTAAACAATCCAAGGGATTTAGTTTTAAACATGATGGAAAATGTTAATGTTTAGTCTTTTTCTCTTTAGGTTCATTCCTAATGGTCATACTATCTCGACCCATATCACAGGCACCTTTAGGGAGCGACAAGATGCTACTGGTTACACAAGAAAGGATGTCTCTTCATCTACTCGTGACTTCTACTGGCAAGAATTTATGGTAATTATTATTTATTTCTAACAAAAATATATATACTTATTGTTATTGATATAATTATTTTAATAATCAAAATACTTATTTTTTAGAAAAAAATATTAATGGAATGAAACTGATGATGGCATAATTAAAGATACTTGGGATAAAGTGGCATCTCTCATGTATAATAAGAAATTATACAATTGGAGGATGAAAGGAACAAAACCTATTGGTGTTGCACAAGATGTATGGGATAGCTGGATGGCACATTGGTCCACTCTAGAGTGGACTAAATCCTGTATCACTGCTCAAAATTGGCGTAGAGAGACTAGTGGCCAGGCACTAGTTTAAGCAAGCATATTGGTGGTTCCAAGTCTATTGTGGAGCATAGTTTGAAAATTGTATTGCATTATAATTTTCAATTATTTAATTAACTATTATTACATATTTCATGACATTAACAATAGATTTATTATTCTAAATTTATATAAATTTTAGGCAGAAGAACTGCGCTATGATCCTAATTCATGGGAGGTATTTAAAAAGTTACATAAAAAAAAGGATGAAACTTTTGTTGATGCCAGGTCTCAAAGCATTAATGTAAGTAATTTTTATATTTCTTTTATTTTCATTTGGATTATTATGCATATGTTATGTTGTTATTATTATTAAATTTCATTTCATTTTTACTATTTTTTGTGTCTTATGAATGTTTTAGAAGTGCTTGGGTTTGAGAGTAAATCATATAGTTTTCGGTAATATAAAGATAATATTGGAAGTGTTATTTTAATTGCAAAAATATTATTTTGCCTTCATGGCAAGTATAAAATGTTTTGGTACAAATGATACTCTATTGAAATTTTTATAATTATTAAGATTTTAAATTATTGTATATATTTAATTTTCATATTTATTATTATATGTATTGATATTTACATTTCATTTTCAAAGTTAATGTAAGAGCGATATGAGTCAATGTAATATTATTGATCAACTGTTATAAATTGAGTTATATTGTTAATGTTTTAGCAGTGCTTGTGTTTGTGTATAAATGTTATAGCAGTAGATGGTATAAGGAGGATATTAGAAGTGTTATTTTATATGCAAAAATATTATTTTGCCTTCATTAGCAAGTATGACATGTCCTATTATAGATGGTACTCTGCCGAAATTTTCTTAATTATTAAGTTTGTATACTGAAATTTTTAAATTTCATTTTCCTAGTTTTCATTGTTACTTGTAATTAATTATTAGCTCTAATAATTGTATACAGGATCAAATAGAGGCTATGGTGGCTGTTGCTACTATTGATGCTACTTCGAACTCACAGGATGATGATTCACAGAAGATCTCAATCAATGTGAATCGCCTATACTTGGATATTGTGGGTGGAGAGAATACGCATGTATGGTTTGGGCTCTCATGCTTCAACTTTGTACCCAGACTTATTCAGTAGCTCTGCCACTTCGCGCAGGACAGCTACGATCACAGATCACGTTACTGATGAGTGCATTAGAGTGCTTGAGGAGGAGATTGTGCGCATGAGAGAAAATCAAGAGCGAATTCTCCAGCAATGCATTAAGGAGGAGGCATCGTGCCTCAGACAACAGAGTGAAGAGCAGTTTTGCTCTATGCAAGAGGAGATGAGGCATATGATGAGGCAAATGATGTCATCATCCCGCCCTTCAAGTGATTCTGTTGATCCTTATAATTAGAGCATACTGAATTTGTAGCTTCATATTGTTTATATACTTTTGCTAACTGAACTTGTTACTTGTATAGTTAATTTTATACTTTTATGTAATATATGATATTTTTATTTACTAATTATTGTAAATTTTATTATTAAATTTATTTAAGCTTATTACTAATTATATAAATATAATAATTCTTAATTCATTATTATTTGTTTATTATCAAAAAAATTAGAATATCAAAAAAATTAAAAAAAAAATTAATTTTGTGACTAATTATAATCCGTCACAAATTTGTGATGGATTGATCCATCACAAATTAATCCGTCACAAATTTGTGACAGAAAGCTTTTCGTCACAACAAAAAATTAGTCAAGATAATTTGTGACGGATAATATTTTCTGACAAATTTTTCATCACTAATCCATCCCAATTTTGTGGCGGATAAGTATTTTGACAGGCCAATATTTTGTAACGGACAAATAAATTTTGTCACAAATTTTGACAGACGTTCCGCCAAAATTTCATCACAAATTTATGACGAATTTTTTTATCTTTTACTAAAAATTTGTAACAAGTAAAATTTTGACATCAATTTTTCTTTCACAAATCTGATTTTTTCTTGCAGTGTATGTCACGACCCGAACCTGTAGATCGAATCGGTACTAGGACCTAGGCCGGCATAAAGCTACCGAAGCATGTAGTAAGCCTTATTATTCCCAAATCCATAACCAATGCCCAACATGTAAATAAAATAAAAATAAAAAATTTCGTTTTATTTCGGGTCAGCCCAACCTGATGATTATCAGCTACTAAAGCGAGGGGAGTCCAGCTCAACCCTATTAACACTATTTATAAGTTATTTACACATCATAAAAATTTTTGTCCAGTAAAAACCAATAACTCAATTTAACATGGTCTCTCATAAGATCTATAATACTGCTAATATATACGGAGTTTTAGATTATAAATTTAGAAAATAATATTACAAATAAATAACTGTTAATAAACCTGTGAGGAAGAGAGCAGGTTACTCTGAAAAAGAACTTTCCCTGTACCAGATTGACCAAAAACTGCTGTGGTGGCTGAGGGGAAAAGGATGGATGACCCTAATCACCTATGCCAAATCTGACACCTGAAATGCATCCAAAACGTCTAATAATGCTAGGATTGACTATAATATCAATCACATTCCAAGACAGACAGTCGGGCAGCCGAATCTAGCTGAATTTACGGTCTCAACGTCAATAAGCTATCGTTGATCCAATTGCACCAAGCCATCTGGACCGTCAGATGACCGTCAGAAGCGGGGTCAGTCCCATCTCAAAAATTTCATCACCCTGAGTTGATCGGTGGTCTCGGATTTCCAATCCAAAGTTCAGATCACTGGAAAAGTGGCCGAAAAGTGGTAAAACCCATTTGATTTTTCCCTAACTTTCCCTCTCCGGATTTTCTCTCTTCGGCCAACATTGGAGGCGAGGCTGGTTGGAAATGAAAGTTGGCTGTGTGAGGAAGCTATAGCCACCCATGGCCGGTAGTATGGTTGCTAAAAATGGCCGCCAAAAGGGGCACACCGCGAGACCCTCTCTCTCTCTCTCTCTCTCTCTCTCTCTCCCATCCCGTTACTAATGCTGGCCAGTGCCAAGAGGTCTTCTGCAGGTGGGAGAGGCTCGCCGAGGTCTCATCGGCGTTTGTGTTGGTCGGTTAGAGGAGGGACGAGGAGGAGAGAGTGACGTGGGGAGAGAGAGGGGGGGGTGTTTTCTGGGTTGGTTTTTTTTTAAAATATTATATAATAATATAAGCTTAAAATATCTCACCTATTTTTTAACATTAAAATAAAATAATATAAAATTAACTCAAATAACTAATGATAAAATACAATTAAAATTTTCATTTAATATATTTAACTCAATGAAATAATTAAACTAAATTTAATATAATAATAAATGAAGTCTTTAAATTTAGTCTTGATAATAATAATAATAATAATAATAATAATAATAATAATAATAATAATAATAATAATAATAATAATAATAATAATAATAATAATAATAATAAAAAGTTAGTAACAATTTAATCAAACCCAAAAGATCAAGATTAAAAACAATGAAACAATAGGCTTTGATAATTAATTTATCGTAAATTTATAAAATCAACTATTTCAATTAAACATTCGACTATTAAATAATTTATTAAATATGTTTAAAAGTAATATTAAAACATATAAATGGAAGTTTTACAATAATAATTAAAAAATTATAAATCAGTTAGATAATATTAAAAATAATATTAAAATACTATATATAAAAATATAAAATTTATATTTTAAAATTAGGGTTATTACAGTGTAAGTTACAAATTCATAATTATTTTTTTTTATTTTTATATAATTGTTATATAAATAATGTAATTATTATATATATAACTTTACAATAACTATTTAATAGTTATTAACAATATATAAACAATATAAAATAATCATATATTCTAGTCGGTTATTATAAATTTATAACTATATAATTTAACTAAGAATTAAATAAAAAAGAAAATATTAATTATTTAACATAAAAGACAATAAAAAATATAATTGTAAATCATGACAATATCTATACGGTAAATAAGTGACATGTCATAACAATAATGAAAATTTTGTCCATATAGCAACACCTACAAAAAGATTGTCTACCTTTTATATATATATATATATATATATATATATATATATATATATATATATATATATATATATATATATATATATATATATTGATTTGTTGGCTAATTCTATCTTACTACGCCCTTGAGACAGAAGAGAAGATAGAAACTTTAGGGCCGTTTGGTAACACTATGGTCTTAATTTTTTCTTTTAAGAGAAAAAAAAAACTTGCAACATGTTCGGAAAAAAAATGTTACATTTTTATTTTTCTAAGTTTTTCACACAGCATTTTAAAAGTACGCAACGATGCTTTAAAAACAAACAAAACAAGGTTTTCATATTTTTGTTCGTTGCTTTCACTTTTCTGCCTCCTTCTGTGTCTTTTTTTTTCTCCATGTATTTCATTGACTCTCACATGCTTTCTCTTTTCACGAGTCCATTTTTTATCTTCTCTCCTCAAGTTGGCCTAAGGCCTACCTTTTCTTTGATTTTCATCAAATATGCAAGTCTTGATTACAATCATGAATTTGAATAGATTTTGATTTAAAAAAAAAAAAAAAAAGGAATTCGTAAATTTTGCTCATTCAATTTCAGAACATCTGCAAATCTGGTAAGAAACTCTTCACAATTTTTATGGGAGAAGGGAGACAGAGTCTATAAGATTACAAAATGCAGAAATTCTTTGTCAATATGATTCACAAATGCCCATCGCTCCTAAATCAAATCTCACTTAGAATGAAATAACTTTGTGACATGCCGGAGGCCTTTAGGTTTCTGGGTTTTTATTATTTTTTTCCTTAAACCCATATAACTATGAATCTACAATTAATCTATATTAATATTTTCGTTGGGAAGGAGATGCAGACTTTTATTCTTTTTTAATCAACCTCTTCCCATGAGCCAAGCTTAAGGTAGAAGAAGATGATGACAAATGGATTTCTAGGAACACACAAAAAAAAAAATGAAAATAAGTTTTTGGTTTTAAGAAAATTAAAAACTAATAAACTAAAATGGTGCTGAACGCACCCTTTATTCGTGAGTTAATTTCATTTAAAAATAAAGACATATATAATCCTTAAAAAAATGCTGCAATTGCAGTTACGAGTTTTATATTTAAAAGTATTTAATAATTATTTTATTATTAACACTATTAAATACATTCTTTTTAATACAAATAATTAGACAATCATTCATTAACTGATCACTATTTATTTATGTGACCAATTATTCACAAATCTTCATTGAAGAAAATATTCGTTCTACACCTATAATTTTAATTAGAAAAATCAATACTAATTTTACAAGAAAAAAAATTAGAGGATAAATAAGATGACTTATGTTTTTCTAAAACCAGCATCTGCAATTTCTTTTCTTTTAATTTTTTTTTCTTTATATTAGTTTCTTAACTCCGCTTAAGTAGTTTGCGCTTAGCTGGTACCAAGCTCGGATAAAGGAGGAGAGTTGCAGTAGGTGACAACCAGTGTAAAAATTTTGTCATATCTTATGATATGAATTCAAATGATATAAATGTTGAGGCGTCCTCTACTTACGACGCACTACATCGGAGCCCGGGTGTAGTGAGAAATATGCAAGGATGTAGGGCGTTCACAGAAAGCGACGCACCATGTCGACGCCCTGGTGTGGTGTTAAATGAGCAAGGGTTCCCACGTCATGGATGGGTGTGAATAAAGAAGTTAGTCCATAGGATAGATAGTAGAACAGATAGTGGAATAGAACACAAGATAGGCATAGAGAACAATAGAAGATATCATAGAAGGAGATCAATTAGGAAGAAACATGATAGGAGGAGAATCAAGGTTGGTACTTGGAATGTTGGATAACTTACAGGAAAATTAATGGAGCTTGTGGATACCTTGGAAATGAGAAGGGTGAATATTGCTTACATTCAGGAGACTAAATGGGTAGGAGAGAAAAGTAAAGAAGTGGGTAATTCAGGGTAAAAACTATGATTTACCGAAAAGGAGAGAAATAAGAATGGTGTAGGCATAATCATAGACAGGATATTGAAAGATGATAGAATTATACTAGCAAAGCTAGTACTAGAAGGAGAAACAATAAATATAGTTAGTGCTTATGCCCCATAAATAGGACTAGATAGTGAGAGCAAACAAAGGTTTTGGGAAGATATGGATGATCTAATGCAAAGTATACTGAATGAAGAGAATGCTTTTATCTATGGAGATTTGAATGAACATGTAGAAAGTGATAGGCAAGGTTATGAGAATGTCCATGGAGGTTTTAGATTTGGCAATCGAAATGAGGAGGGAAAAAGCATTCTTGATTTTGTTTACATATCTTCTCACAAGTAAAATTTTGCTATGGCATACGACCTGATACCAGCAAATACCTACTTTATAAAAAGAAAGTCACATTTAGTGACTTTCAAAAGTGGGCAACATAGAAACCAAATTGACTTCCTCTTAAACAGGAAGACAAATAGAGCTCTATGCAAGGATTGTAAGGTCATTCCGGGAGAGATTTTAACAAGTTAATATCAGTTAGTGGTCTTGGATGTCAAGTTTAGGAACATTTCAAGTAAGATTAGAAGAAATAGTGTAGCTTGAACAAAGTGGTGGGAGTTCAAAGGAGTAAAGCAAGTGAAGTTCAAAAATGAGCTTCTCGAGTCCAAAGCATGGAAGCTGGATATGGTGGTCAATGGTATGTGGATACAGATGGCATCAATGATTAGAGAAGTAGCTAGAAAAGTACTTAGAGAGTCTAGAGGACATGGACCACCCTCAAAAGAGAGATGGTGGTGGAATGAGGAAGTACAAAAGGCAGTGAAGAGAAAAAGAGAATGGTATAAGAAATTACCTAAGTGTAATAATAATGAGGCATATGAACGGTACAAGATAGCAAAGAAAGAAGCAAAAAAGACAATTAGTCAAGCAAGAGCGTAGGCATTTGAAAAGTTATATGAGAAACTTAGAACTAAAGATTATAAGGAGGAGAGAAAAGAAATGTCAAGATCTCAACAAGTTAGGTGCATTAAAGATAAAGAAGAAAAAGTGTTGGTGAAAGATGAGGACATTAAAGAAATATGGAGAAATTATTTTGATGATTTCTTTAATAATAGTCAAAATGGTAATAGCATGAATATAGACTATAGAGTAATAGAAAAGAATGTGAATTATATAAGAAGGATTAGATCTTTAGAAGTAAAAGAAGCACTTAAGAGAATGAAAGTGAGTAAAGCCTGTGGACCTGATGGAATGCCAATTAAAGTGTGGAAGTGTTTGGGAGATATGGGAGTGGCATTGTTAACTAAATTATTTAATAAGATTTTAAATTCAAAGAAAATGCCTGATGAATAGAGGATAAGTATTTTACTACCTATTTTTAAAAATAATGGAGACATACAGAGTTGTTTAAATTATAGAAGAATTAAACTCATGAGCCATACTATGAAGTTGTGGGAGAAAGTTGTGAAACATCGACTACGTCATGATACTTCTATCTCTCCCAATAAATTGGACTTCATGCCTGGTCGTTCAACTATGAAAGTGATCTTTCTCATTAGAAGCTTGATGGAGAAATATAGAGATGTGAGGAAATATTTACACATGGTTTTTATCGATTTGGAGAAGGCTTATGATAGTGTTCCAAGAGATGTCTTATGGAGAGTATTAAAACAAAAAGGGAGTATCTATTAGGAACATACAAGTGTTGAAAGACATGTATAAAGGAGCAACTACTATTGTGCTCACGGTGAGAGGGGACACAAGAGATTTTCCTATCTTAGTTGGATTACACCAACGTTCAGCTGTAAGCCCTTACCTTTTTACATTAGTTTTAGATGAATTAACGAAATATATACAAGAGAGTATCCCTTGGTGCATGATGTTGCGGATGATATAGTTCTGATAGATAAGACGCAAGAAGGAGTCAATAAAAAGCTAGAGTTTTGGAGAAATACTCTAGAGTCAAAGGGCTTTAAGTTAAGTAGAACAAAGACAAAATACATGCATCACCAGTTTAGTGAAAGCCGAACGGGTGATAGAGAATAAGTTAGTTTGGATATAGTGATACTGTTCCAAAGTAATCACTTTAAATATCTTGGCTCAGTTCTTCAAGTAGATGGGGGATGTGAGGAGGATGTTAGTCATAGGATTAAAGCCGAATGGTTGAAGTAGAGATGTGCCACGGGAGTTTTATGTGATTGCAAGATTCCTAATAAGTTGAAAGGAAAAGTTTATCGTTCAACCATACGACCAGCCATATTATATGGTAGTGAGTGTTGGGCACTGAAGGAGTCGTATGTGTCTTAGATAAGAGTTGCGGATATGAGAATGTTAAGGTGGATTAGTGACCATACTAGACTAGATAAAATTCGTAATAAGAGTATTAGAGAAAATGTAGGAGTAGTGCCAATTGAGGATAAATTGAGAGAAAGGTGATTGAGGTGGTTTGGTCATGTGAAGCATAGACATGCGGAGGCTCCAGTTAGACAAGTAGAGCACATTAGGGTAAATGATAAAAAGAAAAGAAGAGGTAGACCTAAACTGACTTAGAGCAGAGTAGTACAACATGACCTAGAAGCATTACACATTTCCTAGGATTTAACCCAAAATCGCTTAGAGTGGAGAAAGAGAATCCATATAGCCGATTTGAAATTTTTTGGATAAATACTTAGTTGAGTTGAGTTGAGTATATTAGTTTCTTGTATAATCATTTTGTGTGGTGAAAAATAGTCCAATAACTTACGGTATATGGAAAAAAAAAAAAAAAAAAAACAAAACAAAAATCTATTGGGTCGTTTGCCTTCAGATCACACAGCTCCAATCAGACGGTAATTATGAAAACTTAAAAATTTTAATTTATAAAGAACTGAAAACAAAGATAATATCTTTCAATTGGCAGAAGCTAAAACCTTTGTGCAAGGAGCCAGGACGTTGAATTCTCTTGAAGTAATCTCCCTAAAAGAAACAGAAATCTTAGCCAGCTTGGTCAATATTATTATGAATCGCTCTATTTCTTTACATAATAGTTAACCTTAACTTGGTTTTATTACACGACGTCTTCAAAAGAAAAGCTTGGCAAGATTCTATATTTAATTATGGTAATTAAATAAAATGAATTATTATTGCTTTTTATGCTAATTGAATCTAATTGTTTAATTTATAATTATATAAAGACTCACATTAATATTAAAAAATTAAATAAAAAGATAATGGATTTTTTAATTTAATTATGGTTATTGATTTTAGTTAAGAGTGAATTGATTTTTATTATTTAAAAATTAATTATTTAAAGTATTATAACTTTTAGTAATCTAACTTTATATTCTAGTAAGTGTAATAATTTAAATATTACAATTTAAAAAATAAAAAAAGAGATATTTACAACAAAAAAATTTTGTCATAAATTTTTAGACAGTGTTTGGTATAATTAAATTTCATAAAATTTTGTGAAATTTATTTATAAATATAAAATTTTAGTATTTAATTTAAATGAAAATTCAAATTCTATCAAAATTTATAAAATTTACAAATAAATTCTAAACTTAAAATCATATATATTTCAAATAATAAAATTATTCTCGTATTTTATTTTATTTTAGATATAGAATAAATTTTATATTTAATATAAAAATATAAAAAAATTCATTTACAAATAAATTTAATAAATTCTATAATAAAATTCATTTGTAAATAAAATATATTTTACAATAAAATTAAACCAAACATAATTTTAATTATAAAATAAAAATATTTCAACCTCACTTTGCTATAAAATATTATATTAATTATAAAAAAGGTTAAATACATATTAATCATTTAAAAAAAAATAACCAGTTGCGTGACCAGCTTACAAGACCAACAAGTTTCATAATAAAATATGCTTGAAATCGGCGATCTTTAACATCTTTATAAAATTTTTTAAATATTTTTTTATCATTATTGTCAATTTGACTTGACAGTTTAAAATTGTCTACTAAAGAGCTTGATAAAACAAAATATGTGCCTTAGTGATAACATTCTTACATATGGAGAGTGAATGAAATGCTTAGCCTTAAATATAAATTTATTTTAATGATTATATCAAAAAATAAGAAATTTATTCAAAAGTATCTAGTTACGATTGTGATTTGGTCATGATTTGTTATTCTCTTTAATCAATTCTTTATTCAATTTTCAAGTATTCCTATTAACTTAAGTACAGGGAAAAATTATTAAGTCAGCTCGCTTGTGCTCTATTCTTATCTTACATATTGATACCTTATGGAGGCCACAATAGCATCATTGGTGCTCGAACTAATATTACATTTAAATGACACATCCATATTATGTTGTTTTCACTTTCAGCTTAGTGGTTAACCCCTTAAATATTTATTTAATTTTGCATGTTAGGCTATCACATTCAGCATTTCTTTTGTCCTCTTTTTTAATAATCTAATCCAACTATTCATCTATTTTTTTTTATTTTACTCCCTATATTTTTATAAAAATTTTATTTATTTCTTATTAATATTTAATTCCTCCCCTCAAATGATATATTCTTAGTTCCACTCCTATTTCAATTGAAATAATTAAACTTGTAATTTTGATAGAAACTAACAACTTAATAGTTGTATTTTAAAAATCAAACGAGGTAATTTTTCACTTTTTAAATTATATATATATAAATCCATTAGACATATATGAGTGTGATAAAATATATCTAAAATTAAGATGGTTAAAATAATTTTTTTTTCATATTTTTTTAATTAAATTTACTTTTTATTATTGTTTTGGAAAAAATAGAATTAAAATAAATTAGATAAACTTTTCAATTTTAAGCTATCATAGAAATTCATAATATAAAATATTTATTATATTTTTCAATTAACAATAGTTCTATTTAATTTTTAATAAGTTAATTTTATTAAAAAAATAAAAATATTTAATTTTGTTATTATAAATTAATTGTAACAACATATTAATTTTTATATATATATAAAAAAAATTCTCTTATCGATTTGTATTTATTTAATAAATAACATATTTTTATTAGTTTTCCCTAAACTAAATTTCTAGCTCCGTCCGTTGCACTCAACCTAGCATTGTGTCGGTGCCAAGGGATGCCCATTGGTCTCCTATACAGCAGGGTATTCTGCTGAATTACTCCACTGGGCTTAGAGCAGTCATAAGGGACTCGAAAGGGAACATACTCTTTTTTGCAAGTAGACGCATGCATGTTTCGTTGGCTATGGACATAGCAGAAGCAGTGGCGATTCTTTTTGTTCTTACGATGGCCAAAAGATAAGGTTTTTCATCAGTCATTCTCAAAAGTGATGCTCAGCAAGTTACTGCTCATCTTCCAAAGGAAGAACAGAGCTTGGACCTCCTCAGGTGTGGTTCTTATAATTATTATTTTTATAATATATTAATAATATTTAATTTATAATTATTCTTTTATTAATAATAAATCATATTTAAATGTATTTTTATTAATATTTTATTAATTAATAATATAAAAGATATATTTTTTTGTCAATTTATTTATGATCATTTTATTTTAATTAGATTTAATTTTCTCTTAATTTAAATTTAATTAATTTAATAAAATTAAAATCAATTAAAATTTTAATTAACTCAAAATTTAATTGAATTCAATTTAATTAATCGACTGCTCACTTTATCATTTCTTTTTTCTTGGTAACGGAAGTTATTTTTTAAAAAGGAATTGGCTAATTTTACTTTTTTTTATTCTTAAATTCAATGAAAATTCCATGAGTTGAAATAATGATTATTTTTGACTAAGTAAATAAAGAGACTTCCCTTTACTTTTTCTCACGTCTCGCCCACCACATTTGACCTGTTCCATTTTCTTTTTTTCTAAAAAAATCAAATCCATTAAAAAGAAGGAAGGGCCCTCGAACGGTGCGATTTTAACTAGTTAGCCAGGCTCATCATCCACTTGACCAAACGTGAATTATATCCGGTGAGCTTTTCTTTCGAGTACCTCGCAGCTTTTATGTATGTTAAGAGGTCATCAAATTCGAGTTTTCTCTGAAATGATTTAGCTCCCTTTTCTTGTTTTTGCCATTTTCAACCGTTTTGTATCAACTTCTATGACCAAGTTTTTATCTTTTATTCCTTTTGTATCAGGAAGCTGACGAACTGAAATCTCGATGGAACTTGAAATTACAAAAGTTTATGCTGTTTTTCTCCACACTTTTATCTGGTCATTGCTAGGTTCTTTTACTGCGACTGTGGCTACCGAAACTGATATTGCTTGCTTAAAATCGATTAAAGCTTCCTTGGAAGACCCTTTTGGTTACTTGAAATCTTCGTGGGACTTCAACAACAATACAGAAGGCTTCATCTGTTCATTTACTGGTGTGGATTGCTGGCATCCTAATGAGAACAAGGTTTTAAATCTCAGATTATCTGATATGGGGCTCAGGGGCCGATTTCCTCTAGGGATTGAGAATTGTACAAGTTTAACAGGCTTGGATCTTTCCGCTAACGAGTTTGAGGGACCAATTCCATTTGACATCCCGAAAAGACTTCCATTTGTTACAAGCCTCGATCTTTCCTCCAACAGTTTTTCCGGTGAAATCCCATCCAGCATTGCCAATTGCTCTCATTTGAACATTCTTAAACTAGACCACAACCGACTTACAGGTCATATTCCACAAGAAATTGGTGGGCTCAGCAGGATCAAGGCCTTTAGTGTCTCCGATAATCTATTATCAGGGCCAGTGCCAAACTTTGCAAACACTGCAGTTTCGGCCGACTATGCAAATAACAATGGACTCTGTGGGGGGCCTTTGCGAAGGTGCCCAGTGAATCGAAGGAAATTTAATTTGAGATTTGATTTTTCATTCAAAGGTGGGTTTGCAATTGGTTATACAGTTTCTCTGATTTCAGCTATAGTTGTTTATGCGTCCTATTGTGTGCCTTGGGTGTATATGGGAAAGAAGAATGGGATGATCACAATACCAGAGCTGGTAATGTTGATGCTAAGGAGGAAGAACAAAAATCCAGAGCTTGAGCAACTGGCTAGCTTATCAACTATGGAGTTTTTGCTCGAGAAAGAGGTACTCTGTCCCCCTCTCTCTTTCTCTCTCTCTTCCCCCTCCCGCCCCGCCCCCCACCCCCCCCTCCTTCACTAGTTTTATTTATTTATTTCACATCGAGACTTTAATTTTGTATGTTTTTGTAGACGATTTTGATTACTTTATATATTACTAATCAAGCATAGAAATCCTTCAATCCATTTTAGAATTTTAAAACCTTGCGCATTTCGGTACCTAATAAGCATGAATCTGTCTTCAGATTTCTACCTCACAGCACTTTGTTACGAGAATGAGTTCTATAGATCTGTGCAACGCCACTGGAAATTTTAGCAAACATAATATCATTGGGGTGGGACAAATCGGGACCATGTACAAGGCAAGCCTTCCTAATGGTTGGTCCCTCGCAGTAAAGAAATTATATATTTCTGAACAATCTGAAGAGCAGTTCATATCTGAATTGAAGACATTGGGTAGATTGAGACATGATAACTTGATTCCACTCCTCGGATTCTGCAAAGAATCAAAAACAAGGCTTTTGGTGTATAAATATGTATCAAATGGAAGCCTTTTCGATTGGTTACATTCAGGGGAAGGCAAGAAGAAAGTGCTGAAATGGCCTTTGAGGATGAAAATTGCTGCTGGTATAGCAAAAGGCTTGGCATGGCTCCATCATTGCTGCAGTTTCCGTGTGGCTCATCTTAACATAAGCACAAAATGTATTTTACTTGATAAGGATCTTGAACCCAAGTTATCAAACTTTGGAATGTCTACCTTCATCAATCCAAATGAGGTCAATTCAAGCAGTGGTTTCTTCATGGATGTTGAATTTTGGGAGGAATGTTTTCTTAAGGAAGATGTTTTCAACTTCGGAATTGTGCTTCTTGAGTTGATTACAGGCAAAATGGGCACTGTTTTGAGCAGCTCTTATGGAAGCTTGGATGAATGGTTAAGTGATCTCTGTTCTAGCTCTTCAAGTCTATATGATTGCATCGATAAGCATCTGATAGGGCAAGGACATGATCATGAGATCTTTCAGTGTCTGAAAATAGCGCGTAATTGTGTACTGCGCTTTCCAGAGCAAAGGCCAACCATGCTTGACGTTTACATGACAATAAGTAGTAATAATTGAACCCTGCAAATTGAAATTGTTTCACCAAATTCAGAGATGATTTATGCAGAACAAAAATGTGCAAGCTTTGTCATTGGAAGCAAAAGCATAAAGCTTCCTTGTGTTACACCTAAACTGATTCCATCAGTATAATTTAGAGTATGTTTTAAATGCAATCTCATGATTTAATCATGTTCTTCAAGTGAATTCGATTAGCGTTCTCCAAGCATATTTCCATATAACTAGCTTCTTTTTTTTTTTTTTTTTTTTTTCCATATATATATAATTATAAAATTGTGAAATTTGTATCATTCACTATATATAAAAGGGAAAAACAAATTCATTAATATACAAATTTCTTATGTTTATAAACTAAATCAAATTTAATAAAAGAATCAAATCCAATCAAATTAAAATATTTAGTTGAATTTAATTCCATAATTCAGCTTCCAACTTTTTCCCTCTTTATTTTTTAGATGTCAATGAAATAACACTAAAATGTAGGGGTGGGCAGATTTCGATTTAAATCAAAAAATCAAATTGAACCGAGTCAATTATGTTCAATCGATTCAGTTTTAAAATTCAATCGGTTCGGTTTGGTTTTATATTATAAAAATTTTGGTTATTTTGATTTAGTTCGGTTTTGAAGAGAAAAAATTGGTTAAACCGAACCGAATCAAATAGTAATTTTATATATTCAAATAGAACCAAATCGATTTTTAAATTAATTTATTTTTATGGGGAATTTATGAACTATATTTAATTATATATATATATATATTAATTGTTTAATTTTATTGATTAATTGTTATTAGATTCAAATCAAAGTCAAAATTATACTAAATAACTTGAAAATTAAGTCTAAATTAAAAAATCAATCAAAAATCAAAACCAATCGGTTTGAACCGAACCAAATCGAAATAGAACGATTCGATTCAATTCGATTTTTCATCTATTTCGATTCGGTTCGATTTCTAAAATATGTAATTCGATTTTTATGATTTAACTCGGTTCGAACCGAATGCTCACCCCTACTAAAATGTTTCAGCCAAATACTTATAGAAAACGTAAATCAACACCCATATACAATAATCTTTAAGTAATTATATCAATTAAAGAAATATAAATTAAATTATAAGTTGAATCATTACCCAACAAAAGATAATGATTTCATATTCCTAGTTCTTAAAGTGAAGCACAAAATTATAAGAAGAACAAATTAGGAGTTGGCTATGAAACGACGAAGGAGACACCATTGAAATTAGATTTATTGTTATTTTGTTATTTTAATAATCTATAATTTTTACGTATTTTTTATTTTAATGATTATTATTTTTTTCAATCTTATGTTATTGTACCATATAGTCTAGTAATTTAAGGTTTATATTTATTTTTTTGATTTTTGGGTCTATGGCATTTATGTAAAACTTTAGTATAATATTTTGAAGCTAATTGATTTTTATTTTTTTAATAAAAGAATTTATATTATAAAATTATATAATAACCTAAATTATAATTATGTATAATTTTTCTTAAATAGGTAAAAATTTTTTGTAGTTTAATTATTTTTGTTATTTTTATTTATTATATATTTTATGCAATATATATGTATATTAAAGAAATATATGAATAAATTTATTTTATTTTATTTTTAATTTATTTTTATTATATAATATATTTTAAATTAATATTTATTTTTCAATTAGTGTATTATATATATACATAGACACGAAAGAGTTGATAAAAGTTAAATTATAAAATGTTAAAAATTAAAATAAATATAGTCTATTTTGATTGCGAAGCGTCCAATTCCACTTAAAAAAAAGAAACCTTTATCCTAATTGTATTGTAAATATTTAATCTTAGATTAAAAATAGACTTAACTTAAATAAGAATTATATATATATATATATATATATATATATATATATATATATATATATATATATATATATATATATATAATAAGCTATTTGAAAATTATTAAATTTCCTTCTATCATCGAATATTTTTAAATTATTTTGTATTTATTTTATTTTTAATTATATATATTCAAATTTTATTAATCTTAATTTTTAAAATTGATTTACATTTTTATTGATCCCTAATTTTTTATAATATTAAAAAGAGACTGTTCAATCCATAAACTAAAAAATTAAGTAGCAAGACAAATATAACTATTTATAGACAAGGAAGGGTCTACCTTTTAAAGAGTGGGGTCAATTGATCCCACTCAATTTAAAAAAAAAAAAATTAGAATAATTTTTTTATTAAAATATTATTATATTTAATGAATTAACCTATTATTTTGACAATTATAATGCTTAATAATAATTAGTATTTAGATTAATAGTTATTATACGTACTGTTCTAATAATCAACATATAATTTACAAAAAATTTAATATATTGATTTATTTGTTAGCTAGTGAAACGATGCTGATATTTCCTGTTGCAATTACAAATGTTAAAATTATTATATTTAATACATTCACTTATTTTTTTACAATTATTGTGTTTATTAACAATAATAATAATAATATTAATAATAATAATTAAATTTAAATTAATAATTATTCTACTTATTATTTTAATAATTGATATATAATATATGAAAATTTTAATATATCAATTAGTGTATTAGTTATTGAAATTGGTGTTGATATTATCTTTTACAATCGTAAGTGTTAAAAAGTATTTCATATAATAAAAATTTTGAAAACTCAATTACATAGTCAATGAATAATTTTTTAATTGCGATATATTAAAAAGATAATTTTCATATTACTAATAATAAAGCAATCAAGTAATGTTTTTAAAAAATAAAAATTCATAAAAATAAATTATAAATTTAAAATTATAGTGAGAATTTTTTATTTTATGAAATTATTTTTTCTATTGGATCGTTGTCATGCATTTATATAAACTATTATTTTTTTTTTCAGTAGATAATTTATTATTATATATAATTTTTTAAAATTAAATAAAATAAAATTTTATTGATTTCACACATTCAATTTGCTTGCTCCGCCCTGTTTGTAGATGTATATTTTGTATATATTTCATTTTATTTTTATTTTTATATTTGTTTTTATCATTTATCTACTGAGCATAATGATATTTTTATATTTTTTAATTTTTATTTTTATGAGAAATAATATATTTTAATAATATATATGTTAACTAATTTAGTTTTAATAGAAAATGGATTATAAAAATGATAAAAAAATACAATTTTATAAAAACTTTAAATTAGACATATAAAGATTAAAAATAATATATTAGACTGATAATATTATAGTTATATGTTATAAATTTTGATAATTAAATTATAGCAAAAATATTAAAAATAATTTTATTAAATTTTAAATTAGATGTAAAAAAGCTAATTTTTAACACGTGTGCATATTACAAGCATTTGGCATAGTTTTAATATAGAGCTGATTCTTTGCCGCATTTCCCCTTGGAAATTTTAGCAGCGTCCTCAACGGGGGGTTGACTTCGATGAATCAAGAAGGATTTTTTTTCTTTTCTTGAAATAATGAATACTTCTACAGGGATCATAATTTCAAGGATTAATCAGTCATTTACTTATGTAGAATCCTATTATCAATGATGAACGGAGAAATTTAATTTAATGGACCTAATTAAAATATATGAATTTTTATTTACTTGCTTAGATACCAATTAAACAAGTTGATTTACTGATGATTCTAATTCTACTTGATAGAATTGTTCCATAACCATAAAAGTAAAAACGTTTTATGAATATAATGACAAAAACAAGCATTTTATTTTATTTTTTAATAAAATTGACTTATAAAAACTAAATAAAATTATAATTAATTCAAAAATATAATGAATGTTCAATATTATGAATTACTAAACTTAAAACATATTAATGACTTAAAATTAAAAAATTTGTTCAATTTATCTCAAATTTATTTTTTTTTCAAAATAATCATGAAAAATAAATCTAATTAAAATTATAAATTAAATAAAATAAATGACATGATTCTAACTTCTAATATTATAAAAGAAAAAACTTTATCCTAAAATGAGTATGAAGAAATTTCAACAATGAAAAAGTCTAACAAATAGCAATGAGATTATGAGAAAAAAAATAAAATTTTAAATTGATGAAATAAAATGATGAGAGAACTTTGCTAGATTTCTCTTATCCAATAATTTAAACTTCAAAAAATAGATTTGATAATTGTGATTGTTGGAAGAGAATAATGTTAAAATGGCTAAATTATTAGATGGTTACTCAACTTTGAAGATTGTTTTATTTTAGTGAGTCAATTTCAATTTGTTACAAAATATCGCACAATATTAATTTTTGTTAAAAAAAAAGTCAACCATGACCTATTATAACAAGCTAACCGGTTATCAAAAGAAAATTATAATTTTGCCTTTTTCTCTTTGCTCTTTTTCCATTTCTATCCCTTCGTTTTTTTTCTTTAATTAAAATAAAAATTAATTTTATAATATAAAATGCAATATCTTAAAATTTCATAGAACAATAAATAAAGAATTTTGTATATTTCCTTGTGATATAAGAAATAATTCTATTATTCAATACACTAATAAAATAAATTATTGATGCCATTTGCTATTCAAACCACAAGTTGATGGAGTGAAATAATAATAATAATAATAATAATAATAATAATAATAATAATAATAATAATAATAATAATAATAATAATAATAATAATAATAATAATAATAATATTATTATTATTATTATTATTATTATTATTATTATTATTATTATTATTATTATTATTATTATTATTATTATTATTATCACAAATTCTCTTAATGAAAATAGATGTCTTCATATATATAGTCAAGGTAAATATGGTTGTCATGACCCAACTCTGCAAGATGGACCGGCACTAGGACTTAGGTCAATATAAAATTCCAAAAATTCGTAGTAAGCCTTACTGCTTCCGAATCTATGATCAAACTCAATTTCAAGACCCAACATAAAAAAATAAAATGAAATAAAATATTATAAATTAATTTAGGCTAACTCAACCCAATAACTATCAGAAATTTACAATTAGGAGAGCCCAACTGAACCCTTATACCTAGCACATACAAACAACTTAATAATATTAATTTTCATTAATTAGTACAATATATTTATACACTGGTATCGCAGTGTAGTTCTGAAAAATTAAACAAATAGATAAATAAAAAAATAATCATGATAAAAAAACTATTAACTAAGAAGTACTATAACCTGTGGAGAAAAATATAGGTTATACCTCCAAAATAAACTTACTCTTCTAGTAACCTAGGAAAAATATTTGAACAGGAATTAGCGTTCGACTCAGAGAGTTTAAATATTGATTATAGGTGCAATTTCTAAAATCATTACAATTTTATCACGAAATACACATCTAACACATATAACAAACAATTCATCCAAAATCACACAAGAAGATAATTTGGATACTCACGCACCCAGTATATCACATCAATATATAAATATGGGAGCTGACCCCTATACAGTTCTCTCAATTCAAATCTTGCCAGCGAGATCAACTAAAAGCGGTGTCCCACTCTGAGTTTTCATATCTATAAGGATCAAGTTCCAGTAAAACTAGCTCAAGTCGCGACTACTCGTCCAATTCATATCCATCAATATGCTGCACATAACACGCACTCACACAACTCTAAATGATCCTTAAGGTGGCAAACACAATTAATTATCAATAAATAAATAATATGAAATTACAAAAATAACCAATATCTAACTCGCATATTGATCGATTTGACTGCATCTGAATTGACTGGAAAGAAAAAGATCAACCGGTAGGGGTGGCCACGGTTTAGTTTTAAACCGGAATTGAACCGGAATTGGTTCGGTCAAAATGGATCAAAATCGATCAAAACCAGAATCGGCTTCGAGCCGCATTGAAACTATTCTGCTGTGGTTTGGTTCAGGTTCATATTTTTTAGGAACCGTGAACCAGTGATTCCGAACCGGATTGAACCGACAGTTTTGAATCGGACCAAACCAGCGATTTAAATACAAAAAATTCAATAAATATCTTTCCTCACTTCTAATTCATTTATATATATCATTAATTCTTTACACAATTATTCTCTACACTCTCTTCAATTCTTAATACTTTTTCAATTTTTCTCAAATTCTCTAAATAATTATTTTCTACACTCCTTTTAATTTCTAGTACTCTCTCAATTTTTCTACTTTATTATTTTATATACTCACTGAAATTTTCAATATTATCTCAATTACTTTGTTATTATTTTATATCCTCAATAAAATTTTTAATACCCTCTATTTAAACTTTTTTCTCCTTTTATACTTTTTTAATTGTCAATTATCATATAATTTAAAAAAAAAAGCAAGTAATAGAACTAGAAATTTTGATTTCTCTAAATCCTAAAGGGATATATAGGCAAAACTAAGTTCATATACTTTTTACTAATTTCTTTAAAAAAAATTAATTTCATCTCTAGTTTTTTAATCAGATTCAAGTCTTTGCTTATTAAATTTTTTTTAAAGATAAATTATTTTCTTTCTTTTTTTCTTATTTTATTTTGATTGAAATATTTCTAAAAAAATTAAAATATTTTTACAAATATAACTTAAATTCTGAATCAATAAAATTTTTCTCTAATTTTTTTTGTCTAAGCTCCCCTTAAGCCGCTCTTAAACCACTCCCAAACCGTCCTCCAAACCGTCATGAACTGTCTTTTTTCGAATCGCCTTTCAGACCATTTTAAATCGGGGCTCGAACCGGAATCGGCGATTTATGAACCGTCTTCCAAACCGTCCCTTAGCGGTTTGATTCAAGTTCATAATTTCATTGAACCTAAATCGGCGGTTCAAGAAACGTAACCGGTGGTTCCTAAACCGTGGCCACATCTATCAACCGGCACTGATCACCTATATAGATATATTGACCTCTATCAACAGATGACAAAATTAACTAATTAATTTAAAATCCACAAGCAATAATTAATCCTAAGATCTTACTGAAATTTTGATAGAGCCTCCCTTATAACTGGACCAAACCCCATGTTATAAAACTCAACCAAACACAACATATAGGGCTTTAGGTCCACAACAACAATTATAATATCCATTCGGGGCCTGTAAGAAACTCAATCTAGGTCTAAACGTTCAAACTCCAGCTTGAGTTCCTAACTCTCTATAGTCCAATTAATTATTTTCAATACTTTAAAAATTATAAAAATATTCTTAGATGTCCTCTATATTGTTTTTATATTAATTAAATTTACTTTACTTAATTTTACTAAATCAAGAATATTTTACATATTAGTCAACTAATTAAACCAAAGTAAAAACTACACAACTTGAGTTTGAGACTACCTTTGCAAGTTTTATTACCTAGAATGTGTCTGGATCGTCTAAATATGCTGGAAACGATTATAAACATGACCACTTTCGGGACAGCCCGTCAAGCATCTAAATTAGACTGAAAACTCAGTCTCAAGTACTAGTGAGCTATCTCTAATTCGATCACACAGACCGATCTAGATTGTCTAATGATCATCTTTTTCAAATGGTGTTCGATCAGTGTAGGGTCGGTCCCATCTTGAAGATTCCGTCACTCTGTGTTTAAAAGTGGTCTCGGATCGCTGATCCAATGGCCAGATCATCCTTGGAGAGACCCATTTTTCTCTCTCTCTTCAGGCGACCATAGGAGCTGCCATTGGTCGGAAAAGGAAGTTAGAGTCGAAGGGAGTCCAATGCTACCAAAAATGTGTCTATTGATCTCTAGAATCGCGGAATTTTGAATGGAGAAGAAAAAAGACTCTCTCTCTCTCTCTCTCTCTCTCTCTCTCTCTCTCTCTCTCTCTCTCTCTCAACTTTGCCGGAAAGGGGATTGCAGCTTGTTGTTCAGGGTCCTAGGTGGTCACCGGCATTTGTTGAGGGGTAAGGAAGGTGGCCGGAGTCCTAGACGGTGGTGGTTTGCTTTGTGGCCGAAGGAAATTGAAAGGGAGAGAGGGAAGGTGGTTGTGCGACAAGTGAGGCTGCTGGTTTTGTTAATTTAGTTATTTTTTTTCACCTTTTAATGTCTTATAACTCCCTACACTTTTCTATTATTTTCACTTAGGTCATTTTTCTTCTTTTAATTAGGTACAATTCTAATTTAACTCTCTTAAAATAAGTTTAAGTAATAAAAGTAATAAATTTTAAACTTAATTAAAATATCTCAAATAACAAATGCTAAAAATAATATATTTCTATATTTTATAATAAATTTAAATACCATGCACAAACTAATAATAACAATAATCTAATGAAATTTGTAAGAAATTCAAAGTATTTATGCAATAAAATTTATAGTTCATTATAATTTATCTATAATTTAGTGTAATAATAATAATGTGGTTAAAATGGTTGTTTAAATTACAATAATATTAATAAAATAATATTAAAATTTATAAAATTTAAATTTTTAAAATTCGGCTTATTATAACGTTATACCCATACATTATATAAGCATGTAAGTAGTATCAAACTCAAACAATCTATAACCATGTCCTGTTAAGTTAAGGGACCATATGCACTAATATGAAATATATTAACAAGTGTAAACTCCATATATATATATATATCACTAGATCGATCTACTTATCTTATAAATCTCCATTATATTTTTATCGACCTCTTAATATCAAATGACATGAGACTCAATATGTTTATCGGCTGATTTTCAGCGATCAAAGAGGAGCATTGACAAATGAATTTTGGATTCAACATTCGCGGCCTATAGGCAGTTCAGATTTGGAAAAAAAAAAAAAGGAATCCAACGGAAGGATTTTTTATTTTTGAAACTAAAATCAAAATTAGAAAAAATTATAATTATAATTTCAATTTTATTTTATTTTCTAATGCTTCAATTTGATCTTGATTTGCATTTGAATTATATATATATATATATATATATATATATATATATATATATATATATATATATATATTTTAAAATAAAATTATTAAGTTAAGAATTATCTGATATCAATAATATTATTTATAATTAAAAAAAGATAAATTGAAATGAAATTTTAAATAAAATTATTATTTTTTAAAAAATTGGAAGTGTTTATTAATTTCGAAGATAAATATTAATAATGAACTATTTTTTAATTCTTAACTTTATATATATATATATATATATATATATATATATATATATATATATTAATAATTTACATATTTTAAAATTTTTTTGAATTTTAATTTTTATATATATAAATTATTAATATATTAATATATATATATAAAGTTAAGAATTAAAAAATAGTTCATTATTACTATTTATCTTCGAAATTAATAAACACTTCCAATTTTTTAAAAAATAATAATTTTATTTAAAATTTCATTTCAATTTATCTTTTTTTAATTATAAATAATATTATTGATATCAGATAATTCTTAACTTAATAATTTTATTTTAATATATATATATATATATATATATATATATATATATATATATATATATATATATGTATATATATATATATATATATTAATAATTTACATATTTTAAAATTTTTTGAATTTTAATTTTTTAGTGTATATAAATACGTATAAAACACGTGTTAATATATATAAGCTAAAGACTAAAAAACTATTAACCAAAATTAGACACTTATATCTACCATTATTTGACACTTAATATAATTAAAAATAATAATTTTTAAATTTAATTTCTAGTATTAAATAATGTTTACCTTAATAATTTATCTTAAAATATATAATTATTTAAATTTGAAATGCAAGATAAAATAAAATAAATATATATAATTTAAATATAATTTTAGTTTATTTTAATGTTATATATATATATATATATATTAAAATTTAAGAATTATATATTTTATAAAAGAAATTAATAATTTATTTTATAGATAATACATATAAAATATAATTCATATCAATAAAAATTAGGGTTAATTGCTGAAAAGACCACGAAATTTGCTAATTTTTGCAATGAAACCCTAAAGTTTGTATAATTGCTAATTAAGCCCTCACGTTTAATTAATGTGTCAAATTGACCCGATCATCAATAAAGCATTAGTATGTGGTGCTTGACAGATAGTTGTAACGGCTTTTATTTTCACTATTTTAGTTGGAAGTTGCACTTTATAAGTTTGTTGATAGCTAATGTTAATAGACAATTGATTAAAGAAAATGACTATTTTTCTTTCAGTAGTTTGATCCACCTTACAAATTATTATGAATATAGAAAAGAAAAAAGAAAAAGAAAAAGAATTGATCGTTCGAGTATTCAAAATTGCAAGAGAAAAAAAAATGAGAGCAAGAAAGTTATATGTAATGAATGTGGTATGTATACATCTATATTGAATTGCGGATAGGGAAATGATAGAATCCTTTCTAATTAAACTAAACAAGGGTCTCTGATAGAGATAAAAGAAGCAGAAGCTAACTTGAGGAAAGCGAAAGGCATAGTTGATGTTGAATCTAAAGGATCTACCGCTAGATAGATACCTTTAGCAGCTAATCCTCTTGATAGTATAGTAATAACATCTAAATGTGCAAATTTTGTGGCAGGAGCAGGGTCAGTCAAATCATCGACGGGTACATAAACTACTTGAATGAAAGTTATGGACCCTTCTTTTATTGATTTCTAATCTAATTTTTAGAATTTATTTGATTGGAATAATGGAAAAATAAGAAAATTTGGAGATTTAAGAGCCAATTTATCATTATTCATTATAATATACTAGACAAATGTTTAACTTTATAACTAAGAAGGTGCTACTTACACATTTACTTCAGTAAAAAATGCTCTTAAGGAGAAAGTTACAGAGTTGAAAGAAATTGACAACAAAGTTACTGAGAAATGGATGCATTTTAGTGAATAATATGATTGAAATGATACAATAATTAATGATTTGCAGAGCAAAATTAAAGTGTTGATAAAGAGAAAAAGTATAATATAATTTGACATATAATTCCTTGTTTGTTGAAATATACTAATAGTTTATTGACGGTAGGATCAATGTCATACATCAATCAAATGTGAAGGTCTAATTGGCAATAATACAAATTTTAGGGTTTAATTGCAATAGTGACAAATTTTATGATTTTTTTGGCAATTAACCCTAATTTTGGGTTCTTATGTGGTTTTTATAGTGATGATATAACAGTTGACGTGAAACTCTCATTTAGTATACCAACGACTTTTTGATGAGTTGGTCAATTTGAGACATCAATCATATATTAGAGTTTAATTGGTAATTATGTAAATTTTAGAGTTTAATTGTAAAAATTACCAAATTTCAGGGTTTTTGGCAATTAACGCTAAAAATTATGTTTATCACATATTTCAAAAGTATTCAAATTGTGATATTTTTTAATATATATATTTATGACATTTTTCAGTAATATTAGTTGTTCTAATAGCTGCTACCTATTTTAGTAGATGTCAGCTTTACTAGCTGTTAGCTATTAAATATTAGTTATTAATGATTAGTTGTTTATATAATGATTTAAGTAGAAGTGTTCGGTAAAAATAGTTGTTGGATTAATAAATATAAAAATAATGGTATCATCCTATTGACACTAATCAAAATGCTCATTCAACCTCTAAAAGCTAAGAGGGATAACTTTTCATTAACTACTTCCTCAACCTCTAAACACTACTATAAACATTATGCCACTGAACAGTACAAATAAGAGAGATAATATTTTGACTAGGGTCAACACTAAATGCAACCTTAAAAATTATGTTAAACAAGTCCTATATATAAAATACATGTTAATATAATATCAAATAAATATTATATACAAAATCTTCGACTTAAACACTTAACTAAAAACTAAAAATGAGTGCTTCATAATTTTTAGCACATGAATATAAATTAGTATTAATATAAATTTATTTATTAGCATTATATAATATTTAACCTAATAATTTTATTTTAACTAACTTTGAAATTTTTTAATTTATTTTTTATTATGAATTTAATTTTTATTAGGCCAATTACTATAATTAGAGCTGAAAAATTGATAATTTAAGAAGTTTTTTAAAATATTAAATTATATGACATTTAACTTTATTTCTGTATGATTATTAAAAATAATTTATCAGATATGTGAGTAAATTATATATATTTTTTTATTTTAAAATACTCAATCTTTAAACTTAATACTTTTAGTTTTTTATATTATTTTATTTGAATTATCAAATATGTTAAAAAGATCTTTTACCGATTATCTTTTTGGTTAGGAATTACAATTATATTTTTAAGAATCATTTTTCTATTTTTAAGATTTGGTATTCCTATTTCTCAAACTGAAAAAAAAAAAAGTTTATTACTAAGAAGGAAGCAGGTCAACGAATTAGGATTTGGCCATGAAATGATGCGCCTGTGGACTATAGGAGCGAAGGAACACCGTTGGGATTAGATTTATTTATTTATTTATTTTTTACTAATCTATATTTAGTAATTATTATTTTTTTAAACTTATATTACTATGCCATATAATCTAGCTATTTAAGGTTTATATTTATTTTTTACTTTTAATTTATGATTTTTATGTAAAACTTTAGTATAATATTTTGACTCCAAATAATTTTGATTTTTTTAAATAAAAAATTTATATTATAAAATTATATAGTAATTAAAATTATAATTATGTAAATTGGTAAAAAAAATTTATATTTGCATATTCTATGTTATTTTTATTTATTATATATATATATATATATATATATATATATATATATATATATTATGCACTCTAATATACATACATGTGTGTGGTTGGCCTAGCAAAATTTTTTCTAGCTTTGCCCTAATATAAAGCAAGAGAACAAACTAAAAAGAATTTGATTATTTAATTTTTTTTATCTATTTATATATGTAATTAACAAAATTAAAAGGATTAATCATAATTATAAATTTGAATAAATGTGTGGATTTATGTAGTATTAATCCTAGTCTTTAATTCACAGCATGTTATACATGCTTGATTTACTATAATTAAGGGAACTCAATTGAAATTTGGCTTGTTGGATGACTAAGGAGAACCTAGCTAGCAGCATCTTTAAGTTGGCCTTGACTGAAAGACTTGGACAAATCAACCCACTCCTTTTCTTTCTAGCTTGTGGTTCTTTGTTTTGGCTTCCTCTTTATCGAAGCTAAAATTTACCACGTGGCTACAGAACATACAACTCATAAAAAACAAAGTACTGGTTAGAAACGTTCAATTCAACTGCTCTCTATTTTGACAGGGAAAAACTTACCATTTTAGATTTAAAAACATAGATATTTGTGTTTCATTCACTTTCCATATGAATCTCATCATAAATATTTGGTCTCGAACTTTGTAATTTTATTTATTGTTTAAAGTTTTTACACTGTAATTAAAGATGTAATTAAATTAAATTATAATTAAAATAATCGTTAATTTACTTAACAAAAATGATAAGCGGATCAAACTGACCTGGATAAACAGGAGTAATATATTATTTTCAAGTATTAATTACATTTATTAACAAAATGAAATTATGTAGTGACTTTTATACCTTTCACTGTTAAGAGGCGGAATTTATTGGAGCTAAAATTTGAAATTCAAATGTTATCTTGATAGTGGAGCAACATTTAATCATTGTAATAGTTTCCAATGTAGAGTAATTGCAGCTAGTTGTTTTCTTCGGTGCATATATATAAATGGATAGAAGAAAAAAATGCAAAAGAACTCTACAGCTCATTTTCCACTTTAGAGGAGGAATTATCTGCGTATAACACTTACTTTAATAAGAACAGAGCTGTTGGAGCAGAATCCTCCATAGTTGCATCTAGTTCTAGTTCTGAACAATCTCATATGGAAGCAGAGACATCAAGAATAAAGAGAGTAAATTCTGTTGATGGATTTGTTAATGAATATTTGGCTGGTTTTGTTGTTGGAATGTTGGTAGGAATGCATCTGTCTGAGCATAAAATAAGATAGTTCTTTTAGTTTCTCAGAACTAGAATGAAAAGTGTTTAAGTATTTATATTTTATTGTAGTTGTGTTAATGAAAATTTTATTTAATGATACTACTATTGATCTCTTTGCATCCTTTTATTTCCAAAATGTTAATTTTTTCCGTTAGTTATATTTTTTTGGTTATGTTCAATATGAATAGTTTTTAAATAATGGTTGATCTTTTGTATAACTGAATAAAAGATTCTCACAGAAGGCTAAATTGCATATTATAAATTATGCTATAGCTGAATCAAAGATTGACATTTGAACTCTCTTGATAAAGTTTGAAAGTTAAATAATCAAGTTATTGATGGAAATTTTAACAGTAAAAACTTGTATATAAATGGTTTATTGAACTATTAACTCTGAATCAAAATTTAATGCATTAACTGTTGATCTTTTCACATCTATCTAGTTCCAAATTGTCACTTGTTTTCCGTTAGTTATATTGTTTCATTATGTTTATTATGTTTTTTTAATTATTGTATTTTTTATGAGTTCATTACATTAAACTGGAACTTGCATACTAACTTGTAATGTTTAGTTGTCAACTTACATATGGAAATTGGAAATAGTAACAACTTGTATACAGATGTTTGATGTCACACCTTATCCTTTCGTAAGGCATAACATGATCCCGTAATATATCTAATGAATTACCGAACTTCGCCTACTGATAACTCATTAAACATACTACAAGGGATTTTAAATCCTTTTTTTTTTTTCGATTTAAAATGGTAGGTTATATTTCTTAATTATTAAAATCCTTTAATTGGAATTTATATTAAAATTGAATTATTGATTAATTTAAAATCTCCGTAATTTTTGTAAAAATTTCGACAGAGTGCTGACTATATTTGGGAAAAACAATTCTTAAAAAACCTGTGAAAAACACTTCCAATACATATTTAAATCCCACCCTTCATTATTGTCAAACTAAGTCAATCTCATTTCAACTCAATTTCATAATTTCAGAGAATTCTAAAAGAAATTTATATACTGCATTTATACATAAAAAAAAATAAATGTAAACAAGTTTATATTGCAAAGTTCACATTAATCAAAATAACAGTACAACTTTTAGACAACTGCTCAATGTGTACATATGGATATATAAAATTAATTTACAACAAAAGGAAAAATTTACATAGGGCATAATTAATATACTCGGAAAAAGAAAGTCCAACTAATACTTCAGTTTTAGCTCCAAGCAGCTTACTTTGCTGCCTTGTCCTTTTTTTTTATCTGCGACAGTAAAACATGCTATCGCTGAGTAATAATACTCAGTGGTACACAACTAATTTTAAATTAAAATCAATTAATATAAATCAACAATTCACAACGAAACAAAACTTTTATAATTTATGAAGTAGATTCAGATTTTCAGAATCACCACGAATCGTTTATTTCAAATTAATAATAATAATCATTTATGTAAATTCACATTTCATTTAAGATTCACAATTCATAAAATAAAAGTGTTGCCAAGAACACACAGTCTAAACTATGACACAAAATTTCACGATCAATGTCGTGTTGTATACCACGATAAAGCAAATAATCTCACTAACCGTTATTAATGAGGGAAGGGCTAGCTAGCTAATGAGTACTCATACATTATCATCCTACTAACCGTTATTAATAAGAGATATAATCAATGTCAATTATCAAACCCCGAATAGCCGTTACCATTGGAGAGTTTCGAACGGGACTATCATACTAACTGTGGTTTAAAAAAAATAATTTACATGATTTTCTAATCACATAATTACATTTCAAATTCAATAATCACATTTGATTCATTTTCCAATCCATAAGATATTGGCAACACACAATTCATAATTGCAATGGAGAAATCATAATTGCAAACCATTACCATTTATTCAAAACAATTACAAAATTAAAATCAATTAAATCAATTTAGTTGTGTATAAACTTCTAGTGAGTTACCTCTTTGCCTTGACTCATGTTTTTCTTTCCCTCCTTCCCAGTCTCTTTTTCTACTGAAACACATAATTTATAATGTTTTAATACCATGCCTCATAAGTAATCCAGTAATTAAATTCATACACACTTGATTATACTTTTAAATTTGCTTAAAATGGAGTTCTTTGTGTTTGGCATATTGGAGTTACTATTCATTTCACTATTCATGTCAAAATATTAACTTTTTCATACTTACTAGGTATGTTAATTCTAATTACACCCACATACCAGATTTTGTTACAATTGTGTTGGCATTGGTTGCCAATTAAATTTCCAAACTTCCTAAGTGAAATTCTAAAATTTCAGTTTTGCTCTTAGTTCTACTGTTCCATTGAACCTTCTTCAAGGGAAATTTAGCCAACTTTTCTTCATCAAAGTTGTTTCTTAATGTCCTATATTTAATTCCCTTTTTGAATCACTCTATTTTTAGTTTTGTAGCTTAAGTTATGCTATTTCTAATGTGGCTGGCCAGATTGGTAAAATCCAGAATTCTGAGCACAATTCTGGTTCTGGTAGGTTTGAGAACCTAATTTTAGTTGGCAATTTGACTAGGTTATGGTTAGAATTTGGGTTTGTGTTCTTCACAAAAGTTGTTCTACTATGTTATAGCTTTCCAATGGTCTAAAAATCAGGTTATTTGGACCTTTTTACACCAAGTTATAACCATTTGAACAAGTACTGTTCATAAGGTCAATTCTGTACAGGGGCAGTGTGTAAAATCTGGATTTAACCTAATTTTGCACCCACTTATGGTTAGTTTTAGGGTAAGGTTTCTGTATGAAAATTGTAGCTTTGGGTCTTAAATTTCATTTCCAATTGATCTCATATCAATTGGAGCAATAGAATTCCAGTTATGGTCATTTAAATTGACCTTGGTCAGGTTGTCTAGATTGCACCATTATCATTCACCATTCCATTCCAATTCTAACCATTCAAACACACTCCATTTCACATCAGTTGACCATTTTAAACCTCAATTAGGTCAAATTGCATCAATTCCCCAAATTCATAAATTTTCCCCCAATTTCCCATTGATCAAGAACCCTAATTATGCAATTGTCATAATCCATTAAATCAAAGTGTATAAACCTCATCTACACATTCAATCAAGCTTGCCTACATCATTAATTGCATTAAAATCCATCAAATTCAAATTATCCCTAGGCTGGCCGACTTTCACTATGTCCCTTAACATGTTGTTTTTGTTTCATTTTTAACAAATTCTAACTTAATTTAGATGCTTAAGCATGAATATAGAGAGAAACTTGGGAAGAACTTCACTAACCTCTTTGTTTGATTTGCTAAAGTTCTAATTCTTCAAATTTTCTCCTCTCTTTTTGCTCCCAAATGTTAAAGAAGTTCTAAGGATGAATTTTTGTATTAGGACTTATAGGATTTATGGAGGAGAATGAAGAGAATTCAAGCTTTTCAATGGTTAACACTGGTGGAAGGAAAAGATGAGAGAGAGAGATGAGAGAGAGGTAAGGGACGGCCACTTGAAGAAGAAAAGGAAAAAAAAATGATTTTCTTATTTTCTCATTTGTCTTTTATGTTACAATTATCCCCTAAATATCCAATTTTAAAAATTAGAATTTATTGCATCATGCACACCTCATGATGATATCATAAAAGAATTAAAAATTAGAAAATTTCTTTTCTTTTTCTTTTCTTTCTCTACACACTTCTTTACTTTTTTATTCTTTTTCATAAATTTAATTTCCTACATTTTAATGGACATTTAGGCCATGAGTAACCTCTAAGGGTGAATTGACCAAATTGCCCCTTACCGGTTTGATCCATTTTTCTAATAGCATTAAATTGCTTCCGAAACCCTGATTCAATTTTTCGAACTGGTTTTTGATTCTTTTCTATGATTTTCATATTACCCTTAGCTTCACAATAATTCTTAGGCCTGGGGTGCTATAAGGTCCCACTCGAAAATAGGGCAGCGACTAGTCTCGCAGTCACTTCCCATTTCGGTCACCCATCGTTGTGGCCTTGGCTCATTTAACCCATTATGCTTTATTTTCTTGATTTCTACTTTACCTTCATGTAATTGCTATTAATTTTTGTTCATGGCGTGTCTAAGTGATTTAAATATGGTTTTACACATCTCAACTGTCCGGGCAGACACTGATCATTAGAACAGTGGAATGTAATGACCTGATGAACATAGGGGTGTTACATTTGAGTGAAAGATTTTTAATATTTTTGGGTTCTATTTAGCACATTGAAAGATTTTTCTTTTATAGTGTCATGGAGAAACTGCAAGTCAATGATAGAAGAGATAACCAAAATGAATATAGTATATTAGTTTCACCATATATCATGATAGAATACTTTAATAACTGATAAACATAAGAGGAATACCATTAACTTAATCTTATACTAAGAAATAAAACATTGTTTCCAAATACTAATTCATTAACATAAGCAAAATGATAATGATAATTGTAACACCCTGAATTTTTAAATAATTATTTTATATGTAATTATATGATTTTTGATTGGTTTGGTGGGCCCTGAAGTGGCCATATAATATTGATAAGATGTGGATATGGGAGATGTGTTTTAGAAGTATTATCTGAATCATTTTGCAGGGTGGGTAGGTCTAGGTATAGGGGGGACTCTGCCGGATTTTCGGCAAAACTTAGGATGCCCTTTGATTCTTCAAAGTTTTGTTTTAAGTAAATATTGATAAGTTTGTAATGTAATTATTTAGGTGATCCGAGTTAACTCTTTTCCTTTGCCCAGCCGCCTCAGTGATCTTTAGTTAATCTGTGAGTATATATTAATTTTATTTACAATTTCAATATTATTATTATGTGTTCACAGCATGCCTATGCATCACTTATATGTAACACCCATATATTCGGTAGTGTGTTCTACTGTTCCAGTGACTAGTGTCTGTCCGGACAGCTAGAATGCCTGGAACTACACTTAAATGTTAGTGAGGAGACATGAAATAATGAGATACAATAGAGGAAAATAAAAGAAAAATAAAGGAAAAATAAGAGCAATGAAATGTAACTAAGTTAAACGAGCCAAAAACCGTAGCGATGGATGACCGCACCGGGAAGTTGCGGCGTGGACCATTGACTAGCCTTGGACCGCGGGGAATCCTGAAAAATAATTTTAAGACTTAAATAAACATCTATTGAGGTATAAATAACATTAGAAATGTCAAAGAAAAAATTAATTAATTAGTACAAAGAAAAATGAAAAATCGAGAAACCGACAAAAATCAGTGTTACCGAAAAATCGGGATACAAACCGAATAACTGCATTTTGGTCAATTGACACCCCAAGTTGCCTTTTGACCTAAATGTCCATTAAAAATAAATGATATTAAACTTTGAAAATGATATGAAAATTAAAAGTGTGGTACCCAATATAATTAGTAAAAGAAATGGTGACAAAATTGCAAATTTGGAAACTTGGATTAATTTAATACTTTAATAAACTTAGTGCTCCACTAAGTGAGGTTAATGGACATTAAAATACAACATTAGTGGACAGAAACTTTATCTTCAGCCTCTCACTTCAAACCAGCCAAATTGCTCTCCCATGGAAACTCCATGGCCAACCTCACTTCAACCACCATGCAACCATGTTCAAGCCCTCATTTCACCATAGTTTCTTCATTAAAGCTTGCACACACACCTTGGGCAACATTTTGGGAACAAGAAAGAAGAGATTTAGTGGAGTTTTGAGGAAGTCCATAAGAGGTAAGTAACCATTTCTTCATCGGAGTTTTGTTAAAGTTTATGTTTAGTTTGAGATAGGTGATTTGGTGAAGGAATTTTAAAGTTTTGAGGAGTTATTGATATATCCAATTTAGGAAAGCCATGGAACCTCATGGTTAATGAATTATTCTTACATATCTTTGTTGGAAATTCATGTTGATTAAGGGATTAAGTTTGATTAAGAAGTTTGATGTATTGGGTAGTTATTTTTATGTGCATGTGTAATTAATTAATTGAATTGGGAGTTTGAAAGGATTTGTAGAAGACCTTGGCAATTGGGGAAAATTCGGCAGCCTTTTGGTGTTATGAAGAGTGTTTAATTTCATGGCTTTGTTGGATGAATTATAATACTA
Organism: Hevea brasiliensis; assembly: GCF_030052815.1. Classification (NCBI taxonomy): domain Eukaryota; kingdom Viridiplantae; phylum Streptophyta; class Magnoliopsida; order Malpighiales; family Euphorbiaceae; genus Hevea; species Hevea brasiliensis. Next base: position 99,185,882 of record NC_079494.1, read on the forward strand.
AGGATTGATGAATATGTATGTAATTTGGTAGTGGGAATTATATGTGTTAATTAGGTGTGTTTATGTGTATAAATTATTGAATTTGGAACTTTGTAATTCTGAGTTGTATTTAGTGTATGAAGAGTTTGTATATTTTGCCCAAAGTGACTATAACGTAAAGTGATGAATGGTTGGGGTATGATACAAATGCAGAATTAGGTTTGGGAAGTAAAGTATAGTTAGTTGAATGTGTGATTGGTTGAGGCTACAAAAATGTGTTAAGGGCAGTATGTGTTTTAGGCTATAAATAGACTTGTGTGACTCCAATTTGTATGAGGCCATTTGGAGGTGAAACTAGGCACAAAATGTGCCAACTTTCATGTTAGAAGCCTACCAAATTCTGTCCGGAAAGTGACATAAAGATTGACCAAATTCGGATTGGTGACTTTGCAAACCTGAAAATTGACCATTTGAATAGCAGTCAGTATTTTGGCCATAACTCACTCAAAACAGATCCAAATGACCTGAAATTTTGACCATGGAAAGCTGAGACATAGAGCTACAACTCTTATGAAGACACCCAAGCCCAGAAATGAGTAGAACCAAGTCAAAATGCTTGCACAATTTGGGTTACAAAAACTGGCCGAATTGACTTTGACCTAAAAATGACCTAAACTTTGCAAGATAAGTGCAACTTGACCAGCATTAGTAAAATGACCATAACTTGGTCCAGAAAACTCCAAATAACCTGAAATCAGTCCCAAAATTTCAATAAGACATAGATCTACAATATTGATAATTTAACTAAAACCCAAAAATCAAGGGAACTAGGTCAATTAACTCGATTAAGTTGGCATACTAAATCTGGAATTAGCACATTTGACCATAAAATCCAGAAAATTCAAATAAGCATATCTCCCACCAGAAGTGTCCAATTTAAATGAGCCATACCAATCTGGAAAGCTAAGAAAGAGACCTAAGACATTGTTTCAGACAACTTTCTCAAATTATAAATGTATAAGGTCAGAATTTAAGGTTAAAGCCATTAACCTAATCGAGGACCATGGCAATATAGGACCTTTGAGTCCAAGTTAACAATTTGTCTATAAAGAATTCTATAAGACTTGAAAAATGGTAAGCAAAATTTTTGGTTGTCCCTAAGACATAGGGCAATAATACTTATGAAGAATGCTAGACCTCAATGTGATTACAAATAGTCCAAATAAATTAGTAAAATTAGAACCGAAAATGCTTAAAAAAGAAACTAAAACTTAGATTTGACCTAGTTATGGTTAATTAACCATAACTTGAGCTATACAACTCCAAATGGAGTAATTCAAAAAGGAAATTAAAGAAGACACAATGAGAAACAATTTAATGAAGAGAAATCTATTAAATTTACATTGTAGCTTGGTTCAATAGACAGTAAACATTGGTAATGAAATCTGGAAAATGACAATAAAGTGCAATAAGCTTTAAAATGGAATTGGTAACATATACCAACACTTAGAGACTATAAAATGTGACAAATTGGGAACATTAAAATTGACTCACTTAGAGTGCATCAAAGGTCAACATTATAGGTTGACTAATGAAATGAATTGAAGGGAATAGTACCAAGAAAATTTAGATATTGGATCTTATTGTTAGAAACAATTTAATTAAGTACTGAAACACTTTAAATTATGTGTTTCAGTTAAAAAAGATATTGAAGAGCACAAGGAACATTAAGTCAAGGCCAAGAGGCAACTCATTCGAGGTTTGTGCACAATACTTTTTATATTCACTGCTTTTACTAGAAAATTTATTTGGAGAAATGAGTTATGAATAATTTTTGATTTTTTTGGCTTTGGAAATTTTATTTCGAAATTATTGTGTTGCCTACTTTGCAAATGAAAATTTTGAGATAAAATGTGATTTTGTGGTTTGTATGGAATATTTAAATATTATGATTTGAAATTATTTTTGATTCACACTTGGCATGGCAATATTAATATGTTCCTCCTCCACTTGTGGGGTTGAGTTTGATATTTGATCACTTTCCTCCCTCTCTGGCTTGCCAATCTGAGGTTAGTTTGGATGAGTACTCATTAGCTAGCTAGCCACCTCCTTCATTGATTTCGATTAGTGGGGTGAGTATGTCTTGTCGTGGTGTACAACACGACATATTCAGAAAAATTTGTGTCATAACCTAAGTTGTATTATTGATTGGCAACACTGTGTTATTCAATTGTTTAATCAAATTTGTGTCATATGAGCTTTGAAAAATTGTGAATTGTTTGAATCGTAAATTATCGATAAAAGTTTTATATACCGTATTTTAAATTGTTATTATGCACCACTGAATAAATTTTACTCAGCGATAGCTTTTTCATTGTTGTCGCAGGTAGACAGACAGACAGAGCAGTAGAGTAGGCTGCTTGTGCTACACTTTGAGATTTTACCAGGTATATTGAGTATACCACCTTTTTATAATTCTTGTTGTAATGTATGTATACTGTATATATATATTGTACTTGGTCTTGAGCAGTTGTAAAATAAAGTTATAAATTATTTTGGCCTGTTAAAATGTTGCATTATAATTCTCTTATTTCAGCTTTTGAAATACTCATTTATTTTGCACTTTATCTTTGGAATTACTGAAAATGATATTGAATTGAGTTTGAACTATGTTGAGGACACTGATTTGAATTGAGCTATATTGGAGTTTGGGATTGAACAAATATATTGGAAATACTTTTTACTGGTTTTTAAAGAACTATTTTGCTCCAAATACAGACGGCGCTCTGCTGAAATTTTTATAAAATTTATGGCTATTTCAGACCTAATATGTGATTTAACTTCGATGAAAAAAATTTTAACACCTGTCAAAAGTGCTCACTATTGTAAAAAGAAATAAGAAAATGTTTAAAATCCCTTGTAGTGTATTTAATGGGTTATCAGTATATGAAGTTTGGTAATTCATTAGGTATATTACGGGATCATGTTACATCTTACGGAGGCGTAGGGTGTGACATTATAGATATATGCATTAGTTATTATAGGCACACTTTGTGCTGCATTATTACTTTAGAATTTGATGTGGGTGTTGCCTTGGGGTAATTTGGAGCTGTGTGCATGTGTCAGCATGTGTGTGGTGTATTAGTGATGGATATGGGTAGGTCCTTTTTGTGATAAGTTGGGGCGAGTATGGCTTGAGTTGACCTCGCAGACCCCCGCATTTGGATTATTAAGAGAAAGTCCGACTCGAGTTCATCTTGCTGGCAGAGGTTGGAATTAAAAGAGCTATACAGGAGATCAACTCCCATAATGTATTTATATTGATGTGACACACGGATATGTGAGTACTCCAAATTATTCTTTATGCGAGTATTGTTTGAAATTGCTGACCCATGCTGCATTTCATCCTTAGGGATGCATTAGTACTAGATAGTTATAGAAATTGTATGTAAAATCAATATTTTACTCTGTGAGTCAAACGCTCACTCTTGTTCATCCTATTTTTCCAGGTTACAAGAGAGCTTATTCTTGTGTTTAACATGCTTTCTTCCTCATAGGTCCATTAATTTCTATTTCCATAATTTATATTGTTAAATTTGAATTCCAAATCTTCGCATGTGTAGAATCATTTTATTTAGCTTGGGACTGTAAGATTAATTATTTTAGAGTTATAAACTTACTAATCTATGTATGTGTAAATGTGTGGATAGATGGCTTGTTGTATGAGGGAGTTGGACTCCCATTTGATTTTATATTGATTTGTGGATGATTATAAGGGTGAGCTGAGCTCTCCAAATGATTTTATTTTGACATTACAGGTCGAGTGAGTTGAAAACTCCCTGTTGGATGATCCATGTTATGGCCAGACTTTTTCTGGTTGATTTCTTAAAATTGGGCTCAAAATATGGGCTTCATGGATGGGTTAGAGATTAGTTGGGTTTGTTACGGGCTTCGGAGGCCTTATGCTAACTTAAGTCGTAGGCCAGTCTAGCCCATAATTTGGTCGTGACAATATTGGTATCAGAGTTTAGGCTCCAGATTCATGGGAAGTTAATGTCTAGGGATTTAAAAAGAGTTTTGTTATAAGGTCACATGCGGAGTATAGGATCCTGTTTTGTCTTCTTCTTTAATTCCTTGTTTTTAGATTATGCATTATACCTTGGGTAATATAAGAGTGCTTCAGTTAGTATCTTGATTTTCGCAGAGTACATAGAGATATGAAATAGAGTTAGCAGATGTGTTGAGGTTTGTCATGGGAATACATATTCCAAAGAATGTTGTGTTATTGTCAGTATGGGTCTAACGATATGCCTATCTAGTGCAAGGCATGAGCACTTAAAGGTGAATTAAGACAACATAGCTACCCTAGATAGGAGTGAGTGTACCATTGCTAGCAGTCATCAGTGGATAGCCCAGTCAGAGTAAGTGTATAGTATTAGTGGGTTCAAGAGGGATAAGAGGTTGGGACGTACCATAGTAACTATGCAATGTTCTCAATGTTTGTGCTGTAAGCTACAAATTATAGTACTAACATGGGATTATTGTGTGGAGCTGTATGCTTCTCCGCAGTGTTCCATGATGAGAGTGTTTACAAGTAACCTCTGGTTCGGTATAGATATGTCAGAACAAAGTTCTATATCTACAGAGGAGTTGGGAACTCTTAGCTAGGGGTCTAAAACCCTTGAGTTAGTGTAACACCCTCACTATAGGTAGTTCGTATATTTTACTGTTCTAGCAACTAACATCTGTCCAGACAGACTGGGGTGTTTGGAACTACCCTTAAATTTAAGTAAGGAGTTATAAAATAAATTAATAAAGATCAAGTAAGGTTGAAGGAAAAAAAATAAAGGAAGTGGAGCACTATCAGTTAAATGAGCACAAGTCCCGGCGATGGGTGACACCACTGGGAAATGACTACGGGTCTGGTTGTTACTCAAGTTCTTGTAGGATCTTGTGAATTAATAAGTCAATGAGATGAAAAGAAATAAGTTCCAATAAGTAGATTAAAAACCAAAGCTAGGGACTTATCGGGTATTATGCAAAAAATGAACAGAAACTCAGTAAGAGTAAAAATTGATCAATGAAATTTAAAGGTCCAACATTAACAAAAAAAGAGATTTATTAAGTTAATAAAGTAGGATTAATTTAATTACTTAAGATTATGAAAATTAAATATAATTAAATTAATTAGTCAAACTAATGATTATAAATTTCAAAGTATTTAGAAGTTTTCCATTCCCCTTAATTACAATTTTGCCATTATAAAATTAAATAAATATAAATAACAAATAAAAAAGATAAATATGAATTAATTGTCTTCTTCTTCCTTCATTCAAGCCGTCCACTCTCTTTCTCCATCTCTCTCTCTCATCTTCTTCCATTAAAGCTTAAAACCAAGCTTTGAAACCCTAAATTTCTTTCATAGATCTTATAGGAAATTGAGAGAGAATTTTGTATTGAGCCCTAATTTGAAGAAAGCAAGTAAAAGTTATGAGAAATTTGGAAGATTGATGAAGAAGGAGGATTTGCCAAGTTTGGTAAGTTGTGATTTAAGCTTGTTTAGTTATGAATTTATGGAATTCATGGTTGATTATGAGGATTTATATGAAAATTAATTTGAAATTTTGGGTGTATTTGAAGGGAAAGAATTCATTTGGGAGACTTAGTAAGGGAATCAAAGTTGTGGTGGATTGAAGGTTGATTTGGAACTGGTTAGGAGTTAAAAAGCAAGGTTAGTGCTATGAATCTCATGAAATTTGGAAGTTTTATCACTTGAGTTAGGGTTTTCCATACAATTAGGGTTTTCTTGGTATGGAGCCTTTTTAATACTAATATGGTGGTATTATGACTATGTGATATGTATTGATTGAGAAACATAAGTGATTTGTTGAAGAAACTAAATGAAATGGGTGTTGGACATTATGGATGAATCTGGACAGCTTGAGTCCTGTGGAGTTAAATGCTCATATCTTGAGCTATATAAATCCAATTGTTGTGAAACCAATGGCAAATTAAACCTAAGACACTATACTAAAACTTTCATGAGATAAATTGTCCAAATTCTATGTGTAGGTACTTGAAATAATTGTTAGAAGTTAAGTTACAATACCTGAAACCTGGGTGCAGGGCACCCTGAACAGTTTGGATTTGAATGAGTCTAACTCACTCCAGGAAACTCCAAATTTGGTGATTCTTGATTTGTCAAAAAGATAAGACATGAAAGAACAACTTTCCTGAAGAACAAAATGATAGATTCAAAGTGTAACTTTTTCAAATTTGGGCACCAAAAACTGCCCAAACCCTGTCCTGCGATTAGTAAAGAATACACTTGAACATGTCCTGGTTACTTGGACATAACTCATTGTGTATAATTCCAAATGAGAAAAAAATTACCTTGTTGGAAAGCTATGACATATAGGAACAAGTTTTATGTAGAAGACATGACCTGAAACTGATACACTTGTATTATATAGATGTTTTTAAGCACATTTGTACAATATTTTGTAGCCTTTAGACAGGTAATTTCATGCATAATCATCAAATTTATTAACTTTTATAAATTTAATTACTCTGCACTAAATTCTATGTTTTCTTCATATTTTCAGGTGTGTTGAGGGAGTTTCAAAGCATAGAATAAAGAAAGAAGAATGAAAAACTCAAGAAGAAGGGCATTATTGCTGATACACTTTACACAGGTCGTGTAAACATACCACAGACCTATCTAACCTATTGCCAGGAGAAAATCAACGAAGTTAAAGCGGAGACACAATACACGGGCAGTGTAACATGACCCGTGTAACCTGCGAAGACTAGTGTAAGATTCTGCCTAGCAAAGCTTAAAGAATTTCCAGAAGAACAACAGAACTTGGGTCGTATAATTGGCCAAGGACCCGTGTAACCTTCTGTCCAAATACGAGATGCAACCTTCAAGTTCCAATAAGTTACACGGCACTGGGCCATGTAGTGACACATAGGCCATGTATCATTGGACAACCAGTTTCGTGATTTTATTCCAGCTCTAGTTTTTACACTAAGAACAGACTTCTGGTGCCTTTAGGACTCTAAAAACTTAACCCTAAGATATTGAATATAAATAGAAGTAGCAGAAAACAGAGAAAGGATTGCTCATCTTCATACACACATCCTTATACACATACATATTCACCATTCTCTCCAAACTGTCTTGAAGAACAGGTCATTAGCATCAAGGGGGAGTCCTTAGCCGAAGTTTCACAAGTTCAAAGCTGCAGAGAATTCTCTTCGATTCTTTTATTCTATTTCTTTAGGCTGCTTTTTAACTTCTTTTATTTTACTTTTGTTATGTTTGTTAAACTCACCATGAGTGAGTAGTTTCTTTATTTATTAGATTTGAGTTTTGTTCTTTGATTTAGTATTCTGTTTTCTTAATGCATGCTATGTGCCGGTACCCACTTAGATATGATATAAGATACTAATTGAAGAACTGAAAGGTGAAGGTTAATATTGAAAAATTAGAGTGTTAAACTTAGGAAATTCGACCTAGAGATAGGCTGAAATCCTTCATGGAATTCCATAATTAATCATACATCTTAAAGGGTTTTTAGTAGGACTAATTAGCAACGAAAGTAGGGCTTTGTTCTAATTGAAATACACCTTAGGTGCCTTGAGAGAGGACATAAGATACCTTAGGATTAATTTCCATCAAAGTAATGATTCTCAATCCGATGAATAGATAAGATTGAATCCATAATAAGGTTTAAGTGTAAAATCTTAATTCTAAAATTGTTTTAACAGATTGTTTTATTTTAAGTTCATTGTTCTCTTAGTTTTTAGCACTCGAAATAAATTAGATTCACTCTTCCATTATATTCGGTAGCCTAGATAGTCATAATTATTGTGTATTTTAGTACTTGCTAATTAAATTCCTTATGGGATGATACTTTACTCACTACTTTATTACTTGTTAGTGATCCGTGCACTTGCGGGCTTGTAAAACCAATAAATAAGTTTTTGGTGCCGTTGCTGGGGAATTTATTTCTAGTAATATTAGGTGATAGACAATTTAGCTAATTTAGGCATTTACTATCACTATTTAAATTTATTTAATTTTTTTTATTCTTTTATTTTCTCTTAGGTATATGGTTTGGTTCATGACCAGAACAAAACCGGAGGAAGAAGTTTTGGATTTGGATCCCAAGATAGATAAGACTCTAAAAACCATCAGGAGAGAAAGGAGATACCAAGAACAAGATTAAGGAATTTTAAAAAGTCCAATCATGGCCAACAATAACAATAGGCCAAGACCCTTGAGGGACTACGGAGCTCCATCTATCAAAGGATTCCAGCCCAATATTATAATACCTATAGTGGAGGCCAATAATTTTGAACTTAAACCGGCATGACTCCAAATGATTCAATAGACTCAGTTTGAAGGTTCACCGACATAAGATCTACACTACCACCTCTAGTGCTTTCTTACCCTATGTGACACATTCAAGAAGAATGGAGTCTTTGATCAAGCTATAAGACTCAAAGCATTCCCATTCTCCCTTCGAGATAAAGCAAGGAAGTGGCTACTCTCTCAACCAACTGGAACATTCACTACTTGGGAAGTTCTCTTGCAAGCTTTTCTAGTAAGATATTTCCCACCTGCGAAGACTACAAAATTGAGGGTTGAACTCAACACCTTTAGGCAAAAGGAAGGTGAATCACTTTATGATGCATGGGAGAGATATGAATGTCCATACCATGGCATAGAAGATTGGCTCCTAGTTCAGAATCTTTATAATGGGTTATTACCCTCTACAAGGAGCACAGTAGATTCAACTGTGGAAGGAGACTTGATGGAGAAAATAGTAAGAAAGCCCTTGAACTTCTGGAGAGGGTTGCTTATCACAACTATGAGTGGTCGAATGAAAGAGGAGATACAAGAAGAACAGTAGGGATCATGGAATTGGATGCCCTAAGCATGATAAATACTTAGTTTGACTAGCTCACTAAAAGGCTTGACAGAGTGCAAGCCAATGTTATAGGGATGAGTAGCCAACACTACGACAGCTATGGAGGAGGGTGTATCACTTCAGAATGCAACAACTTCAATGAACCCTCTATAGAACAGCTAAACTATGTGAATAATGGAGAAAACTTCAACCAGAGGCAGCTCAATAATCCATATTCAAACACTTACAACCCTGGATGGAGAAACCACCCTAACTTTTCATAGTCCAACTCGCAGAATCAACCCATGAATAAGCAGCAAGGGTATAGACCACCAACACCCCCAGGTTTTCAGAATAGGGGATAAAACCTGGCACAACCACCACCACCTCCTCAACCTCATCAGCTTGAATATGGAATCCATGATGGAAGGCTTCTTAGCAGCCCAACAATAGCAAAATCCATGTGGAGGAGGGTGTATGACTTCAGAATGCAACAACTTCAATGAACCATTTATAGAATAGCTAAACTGTGTGAGGAAACTTTAGCCAGAGGCAGCTCAACAATCCATATTCAAACACTTACAACCCAGGATGGAGAAACCACCCTAACTTCTCATAGTCCAACTCGCAGAATCAACCCATGAACAAGCAGCAAGGGTATAGACCACCAACACCCCCAAGTTTTTAGAATAGGGGACAAAACCTAGCACAGCCACCACCACCTCCTCAACCTCATCAGCCTGAATATGGAATCCATGATGGAAGGCTTCTTAGCAGCCCAACAATAGTAGAATGAAATGATAAAGCAGTTAGCTTTCAAAATGGACCAACTAGCCACCCACAATAAGATACTTGAAAACCAAATTGCTAAGCGGGCAAGTTCTTCAAGCAAGGCCACTGGTAAACTGCCAAGTCAACTAGAGATGAACCTCAAAGAGCACTGTAAGGCAGTTACCTTGAGGAGTGGCAGAACATTAAAAAAACAGCAATTAGAGGAAAAATCAACTGAGAAAAACTCTGATGAATCTGATAAGCAAACAGAGGAGAAGGAGGAAGAAGCTAAAAAGGAACAGGAAGAGGAAACAAAGAAGAAAAAGAAGTTATCAGAGACATATCAACCTCCTCTAACTTTTCCCCAGAGATTTCAGAAGGCTAAATTGGATAAGCAGTTTTGAAAGTTTTTGAAAGTTTTACATAAATTCTACATTAAAATTCCCTTGACAGAAGCACTTTCTCAAAAGCCATCCTATGCTAAGTTCCTTAAAGAAATTCTTTCAAAGAAAAGAAGGTTGGAAGACTATGAGACTCTTGCTTTTAAAAAGGAATGCAGTGCCATATTGCAAAACAAGCTGCCACCAAAGCTCAAAGATCCAGGAAGCTTATCCATACCTTGTTTTATTGGCAATATGAATATAGATAAGGCAATCTATGATCTAGGTGTAAGTGTGAGTATGATGCCTCTCTCAATATGTTAAAAGTTGGATGTAGGAGAGCTCAAACCCATAACAATTTCAATGCAATTGGCTGATCAGTTTGTTAAGTACTCGATTAACATCCTAGAAAACATCCTAATCAAGGTAGGAAAATTCTTCATTCCTGTTGATTTTATTATCGTAGAGATGGAAGAGGATGTCCAAATTCCTATCATCCTGGGAAGACTTTTCTTGGCAACCGCTGGAGCTATCATAGATGTTAAGAACGGGCAATTAGCTCTCAAGGGAGGAGATGAAGACGTGGAATTCAACCTGTTCAGAGTAATAAAGAATAAATTGGAACCTGATGAATGCTTAAGGGTTGACATAATTGACAAGCTAGTTGAAGAGGAATTTCACAAAAGACATTCTGAAGATCCTCTTGAAGCATGTATAGTGCACGGCCACACAATAGATAATGAAAACATAAAAATTACAGTTTGTGCACAATCATTAGAAGCTAACCCATCCTTACCCTTAGCTCAAGCTTTCCAAATGGAAGAGCTAAGGGAAGAACAACCCAAAAGTAAGTCACAAGAAGACACCAAACATGTAGAAATGAAACTTCTCCCCTCCACACTAAGGTACGCATTCTTGGACTCAAATTTTAAATATCCTGTTATTATCAATGCTGGCCTATCTATTGTAGAAGAGGAAAAATTATTAAGGAAACTTAGGACCCATAGCAAGGCTATAGGGTATAAAATAGAAAACCTGAAAGGGATTAGTCCTTCAATTTGCATGCATAGGATACCTATGGAGGAAAATAGTAAACCCACTATTGAGCATCAAAGGAGACTTAACCCAAACATGAAAGAGATAGTTAAGAAGGTAATTATCAAACTATTAGATGCAGGTATTATATACCCAATTTCTGATAGTAAATGGGTGAGTCCAGTGTATGTAGTGCCTAAGAAGGGTGGGACAACTATCATTCAAAATGAAAACAATGAATTAATCGCTACTAGAGTAGTTAATGGTTGGCGCATGTGCATAGATTATAGGAAATTGAATAGTGCCACCAGAAAAGACCATTTTCCTCATAGATCGAATGTTAGAAAGGCTAGTGAAACATTCCTACTTTTACTATCTAGATGGGTATTCAAGATTTTTCCAAATTCCTATTCACCTAGAAGACCAGGAAAAGACCACATTCGCATACCCTTATGGAACCTTTGCATATAGAAGAATGCATTTTGACCTTTGTAATGTCCCTGCTACTTTTCAAAGATGCATGATGGCCTTTTTTTTATTATATTGAAAATGTTATGGAAGTTTTTATTGATGATTTTTCTGTCTATGGAACTATTTTTTATGAATGCCTAGCTAATTTATCCAAAGTGTTGCAAAGATGTGAAGAATCAAACCTGGTTCTAAATTGGGAAAAATGGTAAGGGAAGGTATAGTTCTTAGGCACCTGGTATCAGAAAGAGGAATTAAAGTTGACAGGGCAAAAATTAAAATTATTGAAAAGATGCCACTACCAACATCAGTCAAGGGAGTGCGAAGCTTTTTAGGACATGCAGGCTTCTATAGAAGATTTATTAAAGATTTTTTCAAAATAGCTAAGCTATTGACTAATTTTTTAAGTCAAGATATTCCCTTTGATTTTGATGAAAATTGCCTTATTTCTTTTTAACAGGATCAAAGAAGCTTTAATTTCAGCACCAATTAGGAAACCACCTAATTGAGAACTACCATTTGAGGTGATGTGCAATGTAAGTGACTATGTAGTTGGAGCAATACTTGGAAAAAAGAAAGATAAGAAGCTCCATGCCATTTACTATGCTAGCAAAACACTTAACGATGCACAAATCAACTATGCTACCACAGAATAGGAATTCCTAGCAGTGGTGTTTGTAATTGACAAATTCAGATCCTACCTACTCCGATCAAAAGCCATTGTATACACAGACCATACTGCCATCTGGTACCTTTTGAACAAGAAGGAAGCAAAGCCAAGGTTGATTCGATGGATCTTACTCTTAAAAGAATTTGATCTTGAAGTCAAGGACAAAAAGGGATCCGAGAATGTGGTAACTGACTACCTCTCAAGACTGAAATAGGAAGACATAGGGGGCACTGAGAATTTGCCAATCGATGACTTATTCCCTGATAAGCAATTATTAGCATTCTCCCAAGCCCCATGGTATGCTAACTTTGTGAATTATCTTGTATGTAGGGTATTGCCACCCAACATATCTTACTAGCAAAGGAAGAAATTCCTACATGATGTACGATTCTACACATGGGAAGAACCTCCACTGTACAAGAGATGCAAAGATGGGCTGATAAGAAGATGCATACCAAAAGAGGAAATAGAGAGCATTTTACAGCACTGCCATTCATCATCATATGGAGGACATTTTAGCACCACAAAAACAGCAGCCAAGATTTTACAAGCAAGGTTTTACTGGCCAAATCTATTTAAGGATGTGAGATCCTTTGTGTTGATTTGTGATTAATGCCAAAGAATAGGGAATATCTCAAGAAGGAATGAAATGTCACTGCATGGTATACTTGAAATAGAACCATTTAATGTGTGGGGAATAGACTTCATGGGTCCATTCCCATCTTCGTGCGGAAACAAGTATATTTTGGTTGGTGTTGATTATGTGTCAAAATGGGTAAAAGAAATAGCCACACCAAAAAATAATGCCAGAGTGGTCACAAAATTCCTTAAAAAGAACATCTTCACAAGATTTGGCACACCACAGGCAATAATCAGCCATGGAGGAAGTCACTTCTTCAATCAACAATTTGAAACACTATTGAAGAAATATGGAGTGACTCATAAAGTGGCAACACTTTACCATCCTCAAACCAGTGGTTAAGTAGAAGTTTCAAATAGGGAATTGAAACATATCCTTGAGAAAATAGTGAATCGCTCAAGGAAGAACTGGTTTATGAAATTAGATGATGTACTGTAGGCATACCACACTGCATATAAAACTCCCATTGGAATAAGACCCTTTCGCTTGGTTTATGGAAAATCATGCCACCTCCCTGTCGAACTTGAACATAATGCCTATTGGGCAATTCAGACCCTAAATTTTGACCTAAAGGCTACTGGTGAAGAAAGACTTTTATAGCTCAATGAGCTGGAAAAAATAAGGTAGGATGCCTATGAGAATGCTAAAATCTTCAAGGATAAGACCAAAAGATGGCACGACAGATGCATAATAAGAAAAAACCAAGGAAGGAGACCTTGTCCTACTGTTCAACTCAAGGTTAAAACTCTTCTGAGGAAAGTTGAGGTTAAGATGGTCTGGACCCTTCAAGGTAACTCAAGTTTTCTCGCATGGAGCAGTAGAAATTGTTAGTAGTATGTCTTAGAGCATATCATTTAGTATGTATCTTATACATATTTTATTCATAAAAGGCATTTTCACTTTTCCATTTACATAATATATTTATGTGTAATGGAAAAGGTCCATTGATATTTTGTTAGAAATTCTATTCTTAAGTTGTTAAGAATACGAGTGACAGTATTTCTAGCAAAAAATATCATAAATTGGTTCACAATCGAGGATACTTCACAATAAGGACATGACTTATCCAGAAAGATTGTAATCATGTTTGTTCCCAAGTTATTTATATGAGATGTAAATAAGATAGAATGATGAGTCTCTTGCCATATAACAAATATGATAGGCACTTATACATGATAAGTAGGCCGAACCAGTGACATTTATGACAAGCATATGGAGTTTACTCTTGTCAATTTATTGTCATAAATCATATCAGTGTATATAATCTTTAGACCTGAGATAGCACAGTTATCTTATACATAGGTGGTTTGAGTTTGATACTACTTTCATACTTGTAATGTGTATGGGTATATGGGCATGTGTTGGCTCCTACTAGTTATATATGGAGGTAGGTGTTGATCAAGATGGAATCTGTTCCTCTAAGTAAATAGAGATAAAATCCTATGCTTATTTAAATGTTCTTAATGTTTCAAGTTCCTGGCTAGGATTGATAGATTTATTCAGAAAAGAGTTTCTGATGAGAAAATCATTTTAATCAAGAACTGAAATTAAAAGAGAACATAATATTCATAGCAAATGGGGTTTGACATAAACCATGACTCCAGCTCGAATTAGGATTTTGTAACAGAGAGATTCTAGTGCATGGTAACATATGATTATAGGTTCATTTAAGGTAAACCTTATTATTGATTGGGTGGCTATGGCATGCTATGCTAGGTGTTAACCATGGTCTATGAGGTGCATAAAATGATTTAGAGAAATTATTTATGGTAAGAAAGAGTTCTGATGATATTAAGAGTTGATATCATGTCTCATTGCCAATTAGTGATGAGTCTAGTAAGTCACACACATACACAAGTAATCACCAAATTAAATATGATTTAATTAATTAATTAATTAAAAAGTTTAATTGATTAATTAAATAGATTTGGTTTGCAATTAGATTTCAAAGTCCCTAGCATGGCTTGAAACCAAATCTAGGTTATTGGATGTATAGTATAAGAAATTTATATTTAAAGTGCTTAAATATGAATTTAATTATGAGAAATTAATTAATAAAGATTAATTAATTAATTTATATTTGATATAAATTGATTAGAAGAAGAGAAATAATTATTTTGGGTTGAGAACTCAAAATTAAGACACAAGGGTATTTTGGTCATTTCACAGGGTAACATGTGGCACCATGAGATGGTGACACATGACACTACACATAAGCTTGCCAAATGTCTTTTAATCATGTAAGATGATCAAAGTCAATATTAAATATAGGTTTGACACTTGGCACAATGTGATTGGGTCAATTAAATCTAGAACCAATCAGAGGGTGACACGTGGCAAGGGTTTTAAGTGGTGACTTAGCTATATAAGTGTAAGGATAAAAGAACAAAAACACAAAGCTGCCACTTAGTCCTTGGTGATGCCACCTAAAGAACACACTCCCTTCTCTTCTTCTTCATCTCTCATCAATTCAAAGAGATTAGCAAATAATCTCTTGAATTAAAAATACTAGAAATCGTTTCTAGTGTCCTATTTACATCTGTAATCTCTCAAAAGGCAAAACTTGATTTTCTAATTCATAGAAAAAGCTTTAGAAGCTATTCAAGGGCTGCCATAGGTGATCTTGGTGTGGACAAGCTAGAGGGACAACATCTGGTGTCCTAAGACGCATCCCAAATGTGCCAAACACACTGTAGTGCATCAAAAAGTTAGTGCATTTATTCTTGATCTAATCCAGGGTTCTAATGAATTAATCTGATTAATTCTAAAATCTTAAATGGCAAATCTAGATCCAAAATATATTACAAGAGTTTTAATATGCTGTTTATCATTGAAATCAAATAGATAAAATGTAACATCCTAAATTTCGTAGTCCGTACGTCTTACTGTCTCGACAGCTAATGTCTACCCCAGAAAGTCGGAATGTCTGGAACAACATTGTAATGACAGTGAGGAAGTATAAAATAATGAAAAATGTGATAAGAAAAATTAAGAAAAAATAAAAGAGATAAAATGTGACTAAGTTAAACGAGTCAAACCCGTAGCGATGGGTGACCGCACTGAAAAGTTACGGCGATGAACCATTGACTAGCCCTGGACTGCGAGGAACCCAGGAAAATATTTTCGGGACATAATTAAAGGTCTACTGAGGTATAATTGATATTGGAAATGTCAAAGAAAGATTAGTAAGTCAGTATAAATAAAAACAAAAATTTAAGAAAATCAGCGGGACAAGGATTAAATCGGTGTTACCGAAAAAGTCTGAATTTGACCTGAAGAGGGGCATTTTGGTCATTTGAAACCTAGAGTTGACTTTTGACCTAAATGTCCATGAAACATAAGTGGTATTATATTTTAAAAATTTAATGAACAATGAAATTCAAGATAACATGTAATTTAAGGGAATTGGAGGGCATAATTGCAATTAAAGGAAATCTTAAATTAATCAAATTTTTAATTGTGATTAGTGGGGCATTAGTGGAGTATATAAGGACCACTAGGACAGATTTTTCCACTAAAAGATTCGTCTTCTTCTTCATTCTTTTTCTTTGCCGAATGTGATTTTCCTCTAAGCTTCCTCCATGGCCATTCATGCATAAGCTCAAATCTACCATGATTCAAGCCATATTTCTTCAAACTCCCTTCACTAAAAGTGGTCCTCACACCATGGACAGTATGTGGGCAGCAAAAAAAAGAGGAAATTCCATGGATTTGTGAAGCTCAAGTTGAGGTTAGTGCTTAATCTCCCCATTTTCTTTCATTAGATCTTGTTTTGAGCTTTGGGTGAGTTGAATTATGGAAGAAATTTGAGGTTTGATGAATTATTGGTGATGGAGCATTTTGGCAGCCATGAAACCTCACCATGAACAGCTTTCCCTTGCATGTAAATAGTTGTTTGGATATTGATTTAAATGTTTAATTGTATTGAAGTTGAATTCCATGTGTAAAGTTTGATTTGTAAGCTTGAAAAGTGAAAATGGAAGTTGATGGTATGTGTAAACTTGTGGCATCCTCATGAAGAAGATTGAAGTGTTTAAGTTCATGAAATATTGTTGAATTATGGTGCTTATGGTGGCAGCATGTGTATGTGTATAATTGTTTGGATTTAGACATGTAAATGAGGTATGTTCATGTGGTTAAATTGTTATAATTGGACTTTGAAAATTCTGAGTTATAATGTGTACATTGAGAATGGTTACAAGCTATCCAAAATGACCAAAAATGTGTTGTTAAAGGTGTTAATGGTAAGGTACAAACCAAAATTGGCATGAAGGAAGTAATTTGGTAAGTGTTGAATATGTAATTGGTAAGTGATGAGAAGTGTGTAGTAGGGCAGTGTATGTTTTGGCTTAGAACCTTAAGTGTGTGACTCCAATTGGTATGAGACCAATTGGAGGTGAAACTAGGCATAAAATGTGCCAACTTTCATGAAGGAAGCTTACCAAAATTCTGCCTAGAAGGTGACTTGAAAAATGACCAAATCCGAATTAGTGACTTGAAAGCCTGAAAATTGACCATTTGGGCAGTAGATAGTGTTTTGGCCATAACTCACTCAAAATAGGTCCAAATGACCTAAAATTTTTACCATGAATATTTTAGACATAGATCTACAATTCTTATGAAGACACCAAAGCCCAGAATGGCCAGAACCAAGCCAAATAGCTTGCACAAATTCGGGTACCAAAACTAGCCGAAGTGAAAATGACCTAAAAATGACCTAAGCCTACCATTTTAGTGCATTCTATCCAGCATTGGTAAATTGACCATATCTTGGTCTACACAACTCAGAATGACTTGAAATTTTTCCTTTCCTACAATAAGACATAGACCTACAAGTTTGTAGTTTGGACCGAAACCCGAAAACTGAGGGAACTAGGTCATCCGGCTAGGTCAAATTAGTATACTGAAATCCAGCAAAATGCAATAAAATGCAATATACTTGAAAATGAAATTGGTAACATATACCAACACTAAAGGGCTATAAAATGTGACATATTGGTAACATTAAACCTAATTCACCTTGAATGCATCAAGGGTCAACATCTTAGGTTGACTAAGGAAATAATAGAATTCAATAAATTAATTATTAAGCCTTATTGTTAGAGACGGTTTAAATGAGTATTGAAACACTTCAAATTGTGTATTTTAGTTAGCAAAGACTCAGGGAAGGGGAAGGAAACACTGAGTCAGAGCCAAGAGGCATTTATCAGAGGTTTGTGCACAACTAGTTTTTAACTGATTTTGTTCTGAATATTTCATATGATTAAATGACATATTTTTTTTATGTATTATGTTTAACAAGCATTGGATTTAATTCAATGATTATTAAAATTGTTATAGAATGTATGAATTCAGCTTTGTGAAATAGTATTTCCACAAGTATTAAGCATTGTTGTGAATTGAATAAATTTTGTTTTTGGAAAATTGTGATAGAACATGTTTTGAATTGTGATGGGCAATTTGCATGGAAAAATGAAAATTTATGATTTGAATTGTGAAGAGCATAAAAAATTATTGGATATTGGAATTGACTTGAATCAAATTGTATTGTGATTTATGCTCACTAAAAGGATTGTAATATTGTTTTATATCTCACTATAGATGCTTGACTAGGTTATTACCCGTCTCTCTCATTTGTTGAGAAGACAATGGAGTTAGTTGTGTTTTGATTACCATGGTACGTGCACAGGCTTAGATTTTCCTCTTATTAGAGGTTAGATCTAAGTTTTTTATTTGTTATGGCCCTTTCGAAAGATTCATTATTATGATGTGCACTATGCACGATGATTCG
The DNA here is from genome assembly GCF_030052815.1 of Hevea brasiliensis. Classification (NCBI taxonomy): domain Eukaryota; kingdom Viridiplantae; phylum Streptophyta; class Magnoliopsida; order Malpighiales; family Euphorbiaceae; genus Hevea; species Hevea brasiliensis. The sequence continues at coordinate 99,204,534 of NC_079494.1, forward strand.
ACCTCCCCGACCATAGGGAGTTAGAATCCGATTCGACCTCCCCGACCGTAGGGAGTTAGAATCACCCCGAAGATGGCCCTTTCGGATTCGTCTTGCACAGTTAGTGAGATAAAGAATGGTTTTCAAGATAAAGAATGGTTTTTGAATAGTAAAGAATTGTGATTTCAATTATGATTTATGTATAATTGATTTTGTTGGAATTAATCTTTATTTTCAATAAATTGTTGGAATTACCTTAAATGGTTAGTTATATTTTGATAAATTGAATTTCGTGATCAAAGTCATTTTATACAAATGATTTATATTATTGGCAAGGAATATTTTGAGTTTTGGAATTTAATGAGTATTCAGATTTCTAAATTATTTGCTGTAAATTTTGTCAATGTATATTGTACTATGTTTTAAATTATAGTTGTGCACCACTGAGTTCACCACTCAGCGATAGCTTTGTATGCTGTCGCAGGTAAAAAGAGCATAGAACAGTTGAGTAATCTTCTTTGAAGACACATTCAAATCAGCTCCAGGTTTATCATAGGTATACCCATGTACACAGGTTTTGAAGTATGCATGTAATAATATGTATGTAAATTATTTAAGCAGTTGTATAAAAACTCTTGTAAAATATTTTGGTATATAATTAAATGTAAATTATTGTGAAATAAATGTTGAATCTTGTAATTAATGAAATGTTTTTTATGATGAGATTGGTTTGAAAATGAATTAATTTGATTATTGAGATTTGAATTGTGAGTTGAAATGAAGTTATTGGAGTTGTATTTGAGAAAATATGTTAGGAGTGTTTTTCCTTTTCAGGTTTGAAGAACTGTTTTCTTAAAACACAGCCGGTACTTTGCCGAAATTTTGAAAAAAATTTTATAACACCATATTTTAATCGATGATTTAAATTTTACGAAAATTGTTTTAAAATCCCTTGTAGTATATCTAATGGGTTATCGATAGGCGAAGTACGGTAATTCATTAGGTGTACTGCGGGATCATGTTACATATTACGGGGGAGTAGGGTGTGACATAAAAATGAATCTTGTATGATGCATGTGACCCTAGGTGAAAAATTTTTGAATTTAATAATATAAACTTGTGTTTTTTATGCTTTCTCTTTGTATTAGAGCCACTATATTTGCCATTTAGATTGTTGTTTATATGATTTAATTATGTGGTTTGATCATGAGATGATAGATCCATTACTGGTTGCAATGATAAAGGTGGCTGCTTGATTAAGACTCCATATGTGCGCATGGTTTGTGCACTTCTTATGGTGCGCATGGTTTGGGCAATGTTTGTGCAATTTTTGTATGATCTAATGCTCATAATTATGTTTATTTTGTGTCTAATTAAATTGTTTAATTAGAGTTTTAATCACATAATTAAATTTTGATTCAAATCTGAATTTTTAAATTTATTTGAATGTGATTCAAATCTGAATTTTTAAATTTGTTTGAATCATATTCAAATCTGGATTTTTAAGTTGAATATGAGATATTCAATTTAATTTAAGTATGTATGTTTTATTTAATTGTTAAATAGTGATATGCATGATAGATGATCATAGACTATAAAAGACCAACGTGATTGGGTTTATTTCTTTTTATTTCTTTGGGTTGTAAATTAATTAATTAATTTTAATTTATTTTTGGGCATGTATTATTAAGGTTGTAATAATTTTGGGTTGTAATTTCATTTATTTAGTTCTTGTAAATTCGCCTTGGTATGCCAATGATTACTATGTAATTGGATTGCAAGAAGATCAAGGAGGTCAAGAGCATTGGTGGGACCAGTGGGAGGAATTCAAGATCAAGCGTTGATTATGTACTCCTTCAGCAACTCTTGTAATATGAATGAATGAAATGCACCTAGAAATGCCCTGATTCAATTATTGGTGGCTGAGAATTGAATCCCTTAGAAAAGTCCATGATCATACCATATTTACTATTTATCCATGAATGCATGAGATGTATGGGAATGTATGCAAGTATATGATATATGCATGCTAAATGGATAATGTGCAAAGTGAGACCATAATAGTAATTAGGACGACCACAAAATCTTCCAAACAAATGATTAAGTTGGATATGCTATAATTAAAGTAATTATAACATGGGCCCTCCATTAGGGCAATTATTTTAAGAAATTTTAAATAGTTGCATATGATGCAATTAATTTAAGAGATTTTCTTAAGAATGATTGTTAAGCATGAGATGTTGTAAATATGTAAATGGTTTGGTGGCCAATAATGGATGTGCCTGAGGACATTAAAATTATTTGCATGTTTACTGGCTTAATGCGATCGACTTAACTAATGCAAGATAAGTCAATAATGGATGTGCCTGAGATTTTGAACATTAGGGGCTAGGTAAAGGATTGAACCTCACATGAGATGTGATGGGCAAGGAGTTGCTCACTTATAGTTTATTGTAATTCCAATAATGGATATGCCTGAAGATGATTAATAGGATTATAAGAATTCAATCACCCACTAGAAATCCATCCAACTAGGATTTCCGTTTTCTACTGTAGAAGTGTAGGATTTGCTAAGTTAATGGGAGGACTAATTTGATTAAAAGACCATAATCATTTTGGTTAAATACATGATATATTTACTAATTAATCTGGTTATTTTCTGCACTTAATTTTCTGATAATGAGCATGGGATAACCACCACCATCCAATATCCTTGCAAGCATCCTTGATCGCAATAGGTTGACAGGACCTAATCTGTCTGATTGGCTAAGAAATTTAAAACTTGTCCTGAACCTTGAACATATAAGATATGTTCTAGACTCAAATATTCCTGGTCCCTTACCTCCAGAGGCCACACAAGAGGAACATAAAATGTTGGACAAGTGGAAGGAGCATGATATGAGAGCCAAGTGTTATATGCTTGCTTCTATGAGTAATGAGTTGCAGAAGCAGCATGAGAACATGTAGAATGCGAGTGAGGTCCTCCTTCACCTACAAGAGTTGTATGGTGAGCACAGCAGGAATGCTAGGTATGAGATATCTAGGCAGCTGTTCCGCATGAGGATGTCTGAGGGACAGAATGTTGGGGATCATGTCCACAAGATGATTTGGCTGATTGAGCAGCTGGAACATCTTGACTTTGACATGGATTTCCAACTGTAGACGAATTTGATCCTTCAGTCCCTACCTGAGTCATTTGGGAATTTTGTGACAAATTTCCATATAACTAACTAGGAATGTACCTTGGCAGGTTTACTCAACATGCTGGTTATTGCCCAAAAGAATATGTCGGGCAATAAAGGAAAAGAGGTAGCTTTGATTGCATCTTCTTTTGGTGGAAAGTCCAATAAGAAGAAGGGCAATAAGAAAAAGAAACCTCAGATTCCTAGTCCTTCCAAGAAAATAGCTTAACAGAAAGGGAAGACCAAAGCTGATGGAGGCAAAGGAAAGTATTTCCACTGCCAGAAAGATGGGCACTGGAATAGAAACTGCCCAGAGTATAGCAAGTAGTAGCAACTTACAGTAATGAGATATTAGATTCTGAGTTGGCAAAAGCTCAACTGTTGAAGCTTTAGCCATAGGATCTAAATTTTTATACATGTGTGGACATGTTTTGTATTTAAATAAGGTTTTGCATGTACCTGATGCTTTTTAAGAATATCATTTCTATATCTAGTTTGACTAGAGATGGTTATAAATTTTAGTTCATAAATGATGTTTGCTATATTTATTTTGGAAATAAATATGTTGGTTCGGGTTATATGCATGATGGACTTTATTATCTAGATAATAATGTTAAATACAATTCTACTGCAAGCAATCTAAAAGAATGCCATGCCATGGTGAAAATCAACTCAAGTTCAAAATATATTTGGCACTTAAGGTTATGTCATGTTGCAGAAGATAGGATTGCAAAACTGGAGAAAATGGGGATTCTATCCTCATTGGGCTCTGAGCCTACTTCAACTTGTGAATCCTGCCTTCAAGGAAAAATGACTAGATCACCCCTTGTTGGACAAGGACTAAGAGCTGAAAATATTTTGGATCTAATACATAGTGATGTATGTGGTCTATTTAAGGAAATGGCTAGAGATGGTTTTTATTACTTTATTACCTTTACTAATGATAAATCAAGGTTTGGGTATTTGTATTTGATGAAATACAAACATGAATCCTTTGAAAAGTTCAAAGAATTTAAATATGAAGTAGAAAATCAAACAGGAAAAAGTTTTAAAGCTCTTCAATCAGATCGTGGAGGTGAATGCTTAAGTACTGAATTTTATGAATACTTGAAAGAGTATGGCATTGTTTCCCAGCTGACTCTTCCAGGAACACCACAGCTAAATGGTGTATCTAAAAGGAGAATTCATATGCTATTGGATATGGTACGTAGTATGATGAGCTATACTGATATGCCAATCTCCTTTTGGGGATTTGCATTAGAATCAGCTTTGCATATTTTGAATAGGATTCCATCAAAATCAGTATCTTCCACACCTTATGAGATATGGCATGGAAGAAAACCAAGTCTTAAGAATGTTAAGATTTGGGGTTGTCCAACTTATATCAAAAGGCTGAACACTGATAAATTGGAAACCAGATTAGAAAAGGGTCGATTTGTTGGATATCCAAAAGATAGTTTTGGATATTATTTTTATTTGCCTACATCACAAAAGGTTGTGGTAAGTAGAGATGCCAAATTTCTTAAACAACAGTTTGTTCAAGAAGGAGGCAAAAGAAGGCAAGTAGAGGTAGAAATAGAGAATTCTGACCAACCAACAGATCAGATGGACATAGATCCATCTAGTCAACCTACACCTATTGATGAAACATTTACAGCTGTTCCTCGTAGAACAACTAGGATATCTCAACCACCAGTGAGATATGGTTTCCTTCATGAAGAAGAACAAGAGTTGTCTACTCCTGAAGAAGTTGATCATGGAGATGATCCACTTACCTATGAAGAAGCTATATCAGATATATACTCTTCAAAATGGATTGATGCTATGAAATCCGAGATTGATTCCATGTATAAGAATTAAGTTTGGGATCATGTTGACCCACTTGAAGGTATTGTACCTATAGGGAACAAATAGGTTTTCAAGAAGAAAATTGGTTCTGATGGAAAGGTAGAGACCTATAAGGCAAGGCTAGTAGCGAAAGGGTTTCTCCAAAGGCAAGGAATCGACTATGAGGAGACTTTCTCACCTGTTGCCATGCTTAAATCAATTAGGATTCTATTAGAAATAGCTGCATACTATGATTATGAGATTTGGCAGATGGATGTCAAAACATCTTTTCTCAATAGATACATTGAAGAAAACATTTTCATGAAACAACCTAGGGGTTTTGAATCCCAAGATGATTCTAAAGTGCGCAAGCTAAAGCGATCCATTGATGGGTTAAAACAAGCTTCGAGGAGTTGGAACATCCGTTTTGATGAAGCTATTAAGTCATTTGGTTTTATCAAAAATGAGGATAAGCCATGTGTATATAAGAAGGTTAGTAACAGTGCTATCACTTTTCTTGTCTTATATGTAGATAATATTCTATTGATAGGTAATGACACAGGTATGTTGACAACTATAAAGGTATGGTTGTCAAATACATTTTCCATGAAAGACTTAGGGGAGGCAACCTGTATTCTTGGGATTTGCATTTATAGAGATAGAGCGAAAAGAATAATTGGTTTATCCCAAAGTCTATACTTGGAAAAGGTGTTAAAGAGATTCAACATGCTTGATTCTAAGAGAGGATTGTTACCAATGAGACATGGTATCCATCTTTCTAAAGAGGTGTCTCCAAAGACACCTGAAGAAAGAGATAAAATGGCCGGGATTCCATATGCTTCGACTATTGAAAGTTTGATGTATGCAATGTTGTGTACTAGGCTGGATATCGCATATGCTGTTAGTTTGATTAGCAGGTATCAATCCAATCCAGGTTTGGAACACTGGATAGCTGTCAAGAATATCCTTAAGTACTTGAGAAGAACTAAGGATTTATTCTTGATATATGCAAATGGTGACTTGCAATTGGATGGTTATATTGATTCTGATTTCCAATCATATATCGATGATAGAAAGTTTATCTTTGGGTTTGTGTTCATTTGAAATGGAGGTGCAGTTAGTTGGAAGAGTTCCAAACATAGTATGACTGCAGATTCCACTACAGAGGCGGAGTATATTGCTACATCAGATGCTGCAAAAGAAGTTGTTTGGATATAAGAAACCCCGGTCTCACTAGAAATCCAAACACATAGAATGAAACTAACACATTATCAGAGAAATAGTTGGGCAAGGCAATGTAGCCATGCAGAAAATAACATCAGCTGAAAATCCAGCTGATCCATTCACTAAGCCTATGTCACAAACTCAGCTAGACCGATATCTTAAGAAGATGGGTCTAAGATATTGTAATGAATGGCTCTAGTGCTAGTGGGAGATTGTTAGTAGTATGCTGTAGAGCATATCATTTAGTATGTATCTTGTACATATTTTATTAATAAAAAGCATTTTCACTTTTCCGTTTACATAATATATTTATGTGTAATAGAAAATGTCCATTGATATTTTGTTAGAAATTCTATTCTTAAGTTGTTAAGAATATGAGTGACAGCATTTCTAGCACAAAGTATCATAAATTGGTTCACAATCGAGAATACTTCACAATAAGGACATGACTTCTCCAGAAAGATTGTAATCATATTTATTCCCAAGTTATTTATATGAGATGTAAATAAGATGGAATAGTGAGTCTCATGCTATATAACAAATATGATAGGCACTTGTACATGATAAGTAGGTCGAACCAGTGACATTTATGACAAGCACATGGAGTTTACTCTTGTCAATGCATTGTCATAAATCATATCAGTGCATATAATCTTTATACCTGAGATAGCACAGTTATCTTGTATATAGGTGGTTTGAGTTTGATACTACTTTCATACTTGTACTGTGTATGGGTATATGGGCATGTGTTGTCTCCTACTAGTTATATATGGAGGTAGGTGTTGATCAAGATGGAATCTGTTCCTCTAAGTAAATAGGGATAAAATCCTATGTTCATTTAATTGTTCTTGATGTTTCAAGTTCCTGGCTAGGACAGATAGATTTATTCAGAAAAGAGTTTCTGATGAGAAAATCTTTTTAATCAAGAACTGGAATTAAAAGAGAACATAATATTCATAGCAAATGGGGTTTGACATAAACCATGACTCCAACTCGAATTGGGATTGTGTAACAGAGAGATTCTAGTGCATGGTAACATTTGATTATAGGTTCATTTAAGGCAAACCTTATTACTGATTGGGTGGCCATGGCATGCAATGCTAGGTGTTAACCATGGTCTATGAGGTGCATAAAATGATTTAGAGAAATCATTTATGGTAAGAAAGAGTTCTGATGATATTAAGAGTTGATATCATGTCTCATTGCCAATTAGTGATGAGCCTAGTAAGTCACACACATACACAAGTAATCACCAAATTAAACATGATTTAATTAATTAATTAAAGAGTTTAATTGATTAATTAAATAGATTTGGTTTGCAATTAGATTACAAAGTCCCTAGCATGGCTTGAAACCAAATCTAGGTTATTGGATGTATAGTATAAGTTAAATTTATATTTAAAGTGTTTAAATATGAATTTAATTATGAGAAATTAATTAATAAAGATTAATTAATTAATTAATTTATATTTGATACAAATTGATTAGAAGAAGAGAAATAATTATTTTGGATTGAAAACTCAAAATTAAGACACAGGGGTATTTTGGTCATTTCACAGGGTGACATATGGCACCATGAGATGGTGACACACGGCACTACACATAAGCTTGCCAAATGTCTTTTAATCATGTGAGATGATTAAATTCAAGATTAAAAATAGGTTTGACACTTGGCACAATGTGATTGGGTCAATTAAACCTAGAACCAATCAAAGGATGACATGTGGCAAGGGTTTTAAGTGGTGACCTAGCTTTATAAGTGTAAGGATAAAAGAACAAAAACACAAGCTGCCACTTAGTCATTGGTGCCGCCACCTAAAGAACACTCTCCCTTCTCTTCTTCTTCATCTCTTATCAATTCAAAGAAATTAGTAAACAGTCTTTTGAATTAAAAATACTAGAAATTGTTTCTATTGTCCTGTTTACATATGTAATCTCTCAAAAGGTAAAACTTGATTTTCTAATTCATATAAAAAGCTTTAGAAGCTGTTCAAGGGCTGCCATAGGTGATCTTGGTGTGGACAAAGTAGAGGGACAACATCTGGTGTCCTAAGACGCATCCCAAAGGTGCCAAACACACTGCAGTGCATCAAAAGGTTAGTGCACTTATTCTTGATCTAATCTAGGGTTCTAATGAATTAATCTGATTAATTCTAAAATCTTAAATAGCAAATCTAGATCCAAAACATATTAAAAGAGTTTTAATATGCTATTTATCATTGAAATCAAATAGATAAAAAAAAATCTTGTATGATGCATGTGACCCTAGGTGAAAAATTTTTGAATTCAATGATATAGACTTGTGTTTTTCATGCTTCCGCTCCTTTAGAAATATGGAGCAAAACCTCAGGTACCTTCAAGGTTAATGGGAAATGATTGAAACCATACTTCTCAAGGGATACAATTGAGAAAGGATTCACCCAATCCTACAATACCCCTCCAGCTCAACCATAAAGGTAAATAACAGTCCAACTAATGACTATAAATAAGCGATCCTTGGGAGGCAACCGAAAACTTTTGTAACCTTTTTTTTAATTTGCATTACTTCACTTTCTATTTTTTTTTTTAAAATTCTTTATATTCTATCTTAAAGGTACTCCAACCACAGTTCTGCAAAAGCAAGGAACTGAAAGCAAGGAAGGAGTGGAAATGTCAAGTCAAAACCACGCAAGAGAATATTTCACAAAACTGGGGAAGTAACTTTGTTTTTAATCTTTGCATTCATCTCATTCATATAAATAGGAACATTTTTGCATGAAAAAAAATATATAAAAAAAAGGAAGCTAGAAAGTTACACGGCCTGTGTATATAGTTTTACACGGACTGTGTAAAACCCTAGAACCCCAAAAACACACTTGCATAAGCTCCAGAAACTTACATGTTTTGACCCTGTGTAATGTTGCATGCCCTGTGCGTCATATAGGGAGAGAAAAATTGTAAGTTTAAAGGAGATAGAAAGTTACATGGGTCCCCAAATAATTTTACACGGGCCGTGTAACCTGTCTAACAAGGTAACTTTTGGACAGAAAGTTACACAGGTCCTTGGAATGGGACTTGTGTAGTGATACATGCCCCATGTATCCAGGGCGCTAAAATGAGTGAAACGAAGAGACAAAAAGCCTCTTGAAATACTCATCCTACCATTAAACTCCCATCCATTCAAGAATTTTTCCTCTCCACAACTCTTCCTCTTTAAATACATATCAATTCTCCACTCCATTCACAAACCCTAGCTTTTTCTCCCTCACCAAACATCCATGGCACCTGTTAAACATCCAGCAAGAAGAATCGGATCTTCCTCAAGATAAGGAAGAGATTCTTCATCATCACCACCCCAGTCATCACCACAACGCCCAAGATCAAGGTAACCATCGCAAGCCCCACCTCAAGCACCCCAACCATAGCCACAAGCCGCACCTTAACCTCAAGCACAACCCCCACAGCCAGCATAACTGGAATTCTCCATTGTTTGGCCATTCCGTGATTCCACCCATGGAGATTTATGTGCACGGCTTCAAAATAGGAGAATTACCTCAACAAAATACATGGACTTTGGTTTGCTAGAAAACTCAGACTGCAAAAAGAGATAGATGGGCTGCTCGAAAGCATTGGATGGACTTAATTTGCTCAACTCCAATTCTCTACCTATAGAGACACCACACTTGAGTTCCTCGGGAACTTTAAGGCAACCTTGTGGCCTACAGACAGAGAGAATAGGGGCAGGATCGAGTTTAGACTGCTTGGTGTTGATCGAGTAATGAACATTGGTGAATTTAATGCAATATTCAGTTTTGACAGCACTGGGTACCAAGAAATTCCACAAAATAGGATGATCTACAACAGTATTGACTTCTGGTCCTCCATTACACCGAACACCAATAATTACAACTCCAGCAAGTCCAAATCTTTAAGTATCACTAGCCCCGCTCTGAGATATATGCACAGGTTGGCCACTCACACCATCACAAGATGTGGTGATAGCTTGGGCATTGTAAATGCCAATGATCTTTTCTTCTTATGGTGCATGGTCACTGGCCAACGTTGCTGCACCGACTTGTTCTGTGAAACCATCTACATCGCATATCCCACTAGCCTATGGGGCACATAGTGCTTAGCAGCCTTATCACAGCCATAGCACTCCACTTTAGGTTTGTCCCTGAACATCACAGGTTGCGTTCCATTGCAGACATCACCAGGATCGATCAAACCATCTGCATATCCATGGGGATATATAAAAAGGTTGAAAACACATGCTTCCTTATCGATGCAGAAGGGAATGTCATCCCTAGGTGAGAAGAAGTAAGAGAAGAGCCAGGTGAACCCTCACAGGCCCAGGAGGAAGCACAAGAGCCACTCCACCATGAGTTCCCCATTAGAGTACCTCCATACACACTACCACCTACAGACCCCATCCTCGCATACCTTCAGCGCGTGGAGACCACCTTCAACAATAGGATGCAGGCGCTCGAAGATAGCCTCTAAGAAGGCCACACCAAGCTTGATATGATAATTGAGAGGTTCGATATAGAGGGACCATCATCACCATTAGAGACTTTGTAGAGTTAGGACTTTAGGATAGGTTCTTTCATATAAAACTTATATACCTTAGTCCTAGACTGTGTTTATAGGTCTCTAATCCTTGCTATTTTGTCCAAACTTTAAACTCTTAATACATGGTATGCCTTTTCATAAATTTTGGTGCTATCTTTTAATTTTGCATATTGTGTTGTCATTGAGGACAATGTCAAATTTGAGTTTGGGGGTACAGATGCATTTCATGCATTACATTTACCTTACATTTCATTACATTGCTTAACTATATCCATATTATACTTTTGTATCAAAAAATCCAAAAAATTTTTGCAAATTTTGAGAATTTCAAATAGTTTTTAACTTAGAATTATAACAAAAAATATTAATAAGCTAATAATTGGACTCCATGGAATTGAGGAATGAATGTATCTGGATAGGCAAAAAGGCTTTAATATGTTGTTTGCGAAAAAACTTAATCACCTTAGTGGAGCTAGACTAGTTAAACCCCTTCATAGCTATCAATCTGTCATATTGAACTTGCAAAATTAGGAGAAGGTTTTGAAATACAAACAAACCTAAAAAAAAAAATTTGCCTCACCAGTTCTAGAACATGTCTCATAGACCTATCGAGGCGAAATCCTAGTATATGCTTGACAAAGACATGATTAAGGCATTCTTTGATATAGCCTCATTAAGCCTTACCCAGCCCCAACTACAATATATCCCTTGTACTCAACTTGAACCTATACTTTTACCTATATGATTTTCCTTATTTACCCATAATTATTTATCTAGCCCCTAGTTTAAACACTAACCATTACCCTTTTTAAGGAAAACCTAATTCATAAAAGGATAGGTGTTGACCCTGTGTAGCTCAAAATGAGCATTGATTTTGATAATAACAAAACTCAAACAGAATCTATCTAACCCAACTTTAAAGTGATGTGTAGATTCTTTTTCTTATGTATAAAGAACCTTTGAAGTTGCACCTAAGGAGAAAGAATACTCAAAGGCATCTCAAGATAAATCCAAGATGAGAAAAGAACAAGATTATGAAAGCCAAGACTCAAAGTAAAGGTATGAAAGTCATAGAGTTAGAAATTGAGTCTCAGGACTTATGTGAAAAGAATAGATGAGACTTTAGTGGAATGGAGCTCAAAAATGAAACTTTATTTTCTAATTATTTTATAAATTTTTTTTCTCTCATCATGACCTTCGATACTGCTATTGGAACTTATTTTTTCTTAAGGTTTAAATCATTTTTTTTAAATATTACAAGTTGAGACATGCAGCTGTTGACTTAGTTTGCTAACTGCTTTGCTAAAATATTAGTTTGCTAATGTGTTTGCTAAAACATTAGTTTACTAACTAGTTTACTGCTGTTGCCAAAATTTCATTAGTTTACTAAATGATCAGAGCTGCTCAACTTCGCACAAAAAGACAAAATAACGGCCATTTTGTCTTGAGCAATATGTACAACGTTCCAAAAAGATTTCAAACGGTCTAAAATGATTTGGGACTATAAATACGCTTTCTTTACTTCATTTTACACTTGATGAAAGCTTACATTTGAACTCCAACTTTGATTTTTCATTTATTGCTTTCATTCAAGAGCTTTAAAGTTTTTGAGCTACCATTGGCAAATTAACTCATCTCTTCTTTATAGTTTGATTTGTATTGAGTAAGGGTGAGTGTTACAACATTGAATTGCATTTAAGAGAGGTTGTACAAGCACCTATTAAAGCTTGAGAGTGTGAGTGCTTGAGATAGCACTTGTCAAGGGTTCAAGCTACCTTGGTAAAAAGCTTGGTGTTGAAAAAGTGTAAAGGGCTTTTGGTCTCTTGCCTTTAAAAGAGTTAATAGTGGAGAGAAGACTCAAAGAGGGTTCTTTGAGAGAGTAGATGTAGGCTAGTTAAGCCGAACCACTATAAAATCATTGTGTTTGATCTCTCTAACCTTAGCCTCTTTACTTTTGTGCAATTTAATTTTTATACATGACATTGAATGTTAAATGAATAGATTGAGTTGGTATATTTGAGAATTTATGAGTATGATGAGAAACTAGTTGAATATCTTGTGATGAATGTTTTATTAAAAATTGCTATAAAAATTGATTAAGGCTTAAATTGCAATTTAGGGACACTTTATTGAAATACATACCACTGTCATTATATTTTAAGAAGCACCTAATTGAACTAAGCCATAATTTTTCATTAGGCTACAAGCAAGGGTCGAAAAATTGTACTAGTCCAATGCACCCCCCTCTTGGACTATTTTGGGATAACAATAGGTATTTTAAGTACAAAAAGAGAAAGATGGGGAGAAGTTGTGGAAACCAAGAAGAGTGTAAGTGTGCAATTGAAAGCAAAGAAAAATTTGCCTTTCTAACCCAGTAAAAGCAATGAGTTTGGGGGAGAGGATAAAAAGAGACATTTTAAAAATAATAATAATAATAAAAAAAGTCCCAAAAGTATCATGAAAGTATGCTTAGCACTATAAAGAACCCTTCTTCTCCAAATAAAATTAACAGAATAAACTTGGTATACTTAGAACTTTGTACATGAAAGCTATTCTCGTATTTGCATTCCCTAAAACCCTTCATTGGTAACCAAATCATTATCCCTTAATCCCATTACAACCTTTCCAAAGACCTTTTGATCTTTTGAAAGTGTGTGCCACATTAGTAGAGATAGGAAATTGAGATGTACCTATGGAGTTAGAATTAAATCAAACTCACCAATAATCTTTAATAGAGGCAAATTTGGGGGGAGCAAGTATTTCTTAAGTCTATCCTAATAAAACAAGTTATTTGTGACTTACTAATAGCCTTGCATAGAGGAATAATTAGTTAAAACACCATGAAGGGGGTAAAGCTTTGAATAGGCAACTATTGAAACCCTTATGCCTTAAAAGAGGATAGTTGGTATGAAGGATTGAAGAAGTTCAATTGTATGCATATTGAATTTATGGTTATGTTTCTGAGTTTTCCCTAAAATTTGTTCTGAAAGGTTTTCATTTGCTTAAGGACAAACAAAAGTTCGAGTTAGGGGTTATTTGATACACTTGTATTATATAGATGTTTTTAAGCACATTTAGCATTTAGACAAGTAATTTCATGCATAATCATTAAATTCATTAACTTTTGTAAATTTCATTACTCTGCACTAAATTCTATGTTTTGAGGATATTTTCAGGTGTTTTGAGGATATTTTCAGGTGTGTTGAGGGAGTTCCAAAGCATAGAGTAAAGAAAGAAGCTTGGAAAAACTCAATAAGAAGGGCATTGTTGCTGATACACTTTACACGGGTTGTGTAAACATACCACGGACCCGTGTAGCCTACTGCCAAGAGAAAACCAATGAAGTTAAAGAGGAGACATAATACACAGGCAGTGTAACACGACCTGTGTAACCTGTGGAGACCCAAGTAAGATTCTGCTTAGCAAAGCTTGAAGAATTTCTAGAAGAACAACAGAACACGGGCCGTGTAATTGGACTCGTGTAACTAGCCAAGGACCCATGTAAACTTCTGCCCAAATATGAGATGCAACCTTCAAGTTTCAGTAAGTTACATGGCCCTGGGTAGTGTAGTGACACACGGGCCGTGTATCAGTCAATAATCGGTTTCCTGATTTGATTCCAGCTCCAGTTTTTACACTAGGAACATACTTCTAATGCCTTTTGGACTCTAAAAGCTTAACCATAAAACATTGAATATAAACAGAATCAACAAAAAACAGAGAAAGGATCGCTCATCTTCATACACACATCCTCATACACATACATATTTTCCATTCTCTCCAAGCCGTCTTGAAGAATAGGCCATTAGCATCAAGGTGGAGTCCTCAGTCAAAGTTTTACAAGTTCAAAGCTGCAGAGAATTCTCTTCAATTCTTTTGTTCTATTTCTTTAGGTTGCCTTTTATGTTCTTTCACTTTACTTTTGTTATGTTTGTTAAACTCACAATGATTGAGTAGTTTCTTTATTCTGAAATTAGGAGAGTAACGCTTGTAATCATTATCATAGACAAATATTGAGTTTTATTTATTGGATTTGAGTTTTATTCTTTGATTTAATATTCCATGTTCTTAATGCATGCTATGTGCCAGTACCCACTTAGATATGATATAAGATACTGATTGAAGAACTGAAAGGTGAAGGTTAGTATAGGAAATCGGAGTGTTAAACTTAGGAAATCCGACCTAGAGATAGGCTAAAATCCTTCGTGAAATTCCATAATTAATCATAGATCTTAAAGGATTTTTATTAGTACTAATCACCAACAAATGTAGGGTTTAGTTCTAATTGAAATACACCTTAGGTGCCTTGAAAGAGGGCATAAGATACCTGAGGATTAATTTCCATCAAAGTAACGATTCTCAATCCAATGAATAGACAAGATTGAATCCATAATAAGGTTAAAGTGTGAAATCTTAATTATGGAATTGTTTTAACAAATTGTTTCATTTTAAGTTCATTGTTCTCTTAGTTTTGAGCACTCAAAATAAATTAGATTCACTCTCCCATTATATTTGGTAGCCTAAACAGTCATAATTGCTGTGTAGTTTAGTACTTTCTAATTAAATTCTTTGTGGGATGATACTCTACTCACTACTTTATTACTTATTAGCGATCTGTGCACTTGCGGGGTTGTAAAACCAGTAAATAAAAACTGACTAGAAGATACCTGAATTAGGACTAGAATCTAGAAGTGAAAATCTGAAACCCTGAAAAATGTCCAAATGAACAGTACACACTAAATTGAGCATAACTCACTCTACAAAACTCCAAATTGAGTAATTTATGAACCTGTGTAATCTTGATACGTAGAGGAACAATTCATATGAAGACCATGATGCTAAATTATGATTTTAACCAATCTAAATATACTTGAAAAAATGAGTCCAGAAATCTGCCCGGATTCTAGAAGTGACCTAAAAACTGGAAATTGGTCATCTGAACAGTTTTGGTATAATTTCCATAACTCAAGCTATATAAGTGCAAATTGAATAAAACCAAAGCCAAAATAAACATAAAACACAGATCTACAATTCTCATGAAGAAAGTATGGCCTAATTCTTGTTGTACCTTGGCCAAATCTACTAGGGAATTTGAGGTATCAAATATGGAAATTATGAAATATAAGCATAATTGCTTGAAATGTGAATTGTGCTTAATACCAATGGCATGATAAGCATAAATGATCTATGAAAATAGTGCTTGGGACCTATGGTTCCCATGATGAATGAAATAATGATGAAATGATGAAATAATGAGAATCATAAATTGCTAATGATGATAAATTAGCCTGAGTATGCCTAGACAGTAATGAATGGGTTGGATAGATTGGCATGCTAAAAAAGGATGAAATTAGCAGTATTGCCCATGGCTTTTATGTCTGGATACCATTGGCAAGCACTAAGTGTCCAATATGGTTATCCCTTATTCATGATTTCTTTGACTATATTGCATACCCGGTAGGCACTGATGTGTCTGACGGTATGATGGCCTGAGGCACCGAGTATCCAGCACCAGTAAACTCACGTATCTAGTCTAGACAATTCTGTTAAAGATTACTTTGGGAATTGAAATAAAGTAAGAAAGTTGAATATTGAAATAAGGAAAAAAGAAAAAGAAAAATCTTATGAAAATAACTATTTCCAAAGATCGTGAAAAAATTAAAATATGAGAAAATGAGAGAAAAATATTATGAAATGACTACAAAAGTTTAAGGTTATAAATTCTATACTCTTCTAAATGATTTATGAGCATTTAAACATGCATTTTCTTTATTTCATATAAGCATGAATGATTATTTTATTTATATATGATACTTTCAATATGTTAGTGCACCACATAGCAGAAATGCTTAGAGCGATGGTTTCTTCTCACGCAGATCCAGAAGCTAAAACGCAATAGACTGTGGATAGAGGTTTTGAGACTGATCTATAGAGTGGTCTGTGTCACCTCAGCACATCATCTTGGTATAGATTTTTAGCCCATAATAGTACATGACTATGCACATTATAATTTAGCAAAGATGTAACTAAATTTTTGGATTGCATGATAATGTGCACATATTTTGTAAATGAATGAAATGAAGAAAAGTTATGTATAGTAATGAATGTGATTAGAAATGGAAATATGAATTTTGATTTGAAATTGGGTATATTCGAGATTTTCCCATATGAATATTTTTAAGTAGGTCAAATCTTTAACAGGTCAAATGTTCCAAATACGGGAAACTCTCGCAGTTTTCCATTAAAAATCTCCTTAAATAAATTATGATGAAATTAAATTGATAATCACTTCAACAGGATAAGATTAGGTGCTTTGGCATAGTATGTGGCATTCCTTTACTCGGTTACACTATAGATCGAGTAAGGGAGTGTTACATTTAGTGGTATCAGAGCAAAGGTTTAGGCATTCCTAGACCTCGATAGGTAGAAATACATAGAGTGCATGTCATGCATTACCTTTATTAAGAGTCGAGGTGAGACTAATGCAGATTTGTTCTCCTGTCCATTATAGGTTAATATGGAGTCTGATCCCACCGAGCTCAAATTTCCTCCACTTGTGGATGAGGAGGCAGTGTGACACCCCTTTCCCATCTATAGTGTAGCTGAACAAGACATGTCACACTCGGTGCCTAAGCACCCTATCTTATCTTACTTTATTCTTTTAATAATTTGTTTTCGTTATATTTTAATATCAATTATTTTTTTAAGAAGAAACCAGTGGAGTTTTCCCTATTTTATTGCCGTTTGGCGTATTTCATTATTCACCTGCTTAAAATTTTCAATAATATTTTACAATAAAAAAAAATCTCTTCATCACACATTCAATTCTTGTAATCTCATTTGCATACATATCCATTCATACTCAATTTATGTATCAAAATTCTCAAACTTTATTAATTTACATGATTTACAACTAATTACATAAAGTTCATACTTTACATGATATACAAATTAATTACAATTCCATAATTTATATTAAAACATACAATTCATGAGCCCTATTTACATGCATTGCTGAGGAGGTGACAACATTGAACACTTCTTACACTTCTGCAGATCCGAACTCCAAAATCCTAGTCTAATATTCACTGGGCTTTATCTTCAGTACTTGCGCGAGAAAACAAATCCATCGCGCTAAGCATTACTGCTTAGTGGTGTAATAATATAACAAAGAAAATAATATACAAATAAAGAAAGAAATGAATTATAGTTTGGATACTCTAGAATTTAATCTAATTTAATATAATACTTCTAGTATCAACTATCTTTCGTTTTAATTTATTCCTCTTAAGAAGCAATTTATTCCTAAATTCACAGTATTAATATACTTATATCTCTTTTGCAAATCTTTTTATCATTTCATTCAATACTTTCTAGGTTATCGCAGGTTATTTCATAATAATTAAATTTTAATATTGCTCCAATTTATTTCAATTCTTTCTACTAAATAACTAATATAATTTATCTTAAATATTCTTGCTCTTTTATTTAATTGTTAATATTTTCAGTTGCTATTATTCTTAACTCATGTTAATAAATTTCACTGCCCAAGTAACCTATGACAGACAGACTAAACTGGATAATGGGTCGTTGGCATTGGACACTGCGGTGCCTCGGGCCGTCATACCATGGGATGTGAAATGGGGAACGTCAACCACGTATGCAGTCAGAATGGCTAAAAAGCCATGATAACATATCAGTATGGCTAAAAGCCGTGATAACATATAATCGAGCATAAAAGCCATGAGTGCGGGCATAAAGCCATGAATATAGGCATAAAGCCTTAAGCAGTATTGCTAAAATAATACCCTATTGGCATGCCAATTTATCCAATCTGACACACGTGTCTAGGCAATACATGGGCACATTGTACTATTAAATGTTAATATATTGTGTTTTATGACTGTAACACCCTAGGTAATTCCCACATCGGCAAAAAACGGGAGAGATGCTGGGTTTATAAGTTGGTGGTTCGTAACCCCTTAGTGACGCATTTTAAAACCGTGAGGGCTTCGGCCCAGAGCAGACAATATCACTAGTGGGCCGGGCCATTACTTTTGTGGTATCAGAGCCACTCCGCGTGCAACCTTGAGCGATGGTGGGGCAAACCTCAGCGAGGACGCTGAGTCCCATAAGGGGGGTGGATTGTAACACCCTAGGCAAATCCTACATCGACAAAACACGGGAGAGATGCTGGGTTTATAAGTTGGAGGTTCGTAACTAGGCCAAAGCCCTCAGTTTTAAAACACGTCACTAGGGGTTACGAACCACCAACTTATAAACCCAACATCTCTCCCGTGTTTTGCCGATGTGGGATTTGCCTAGGGTGTTACAATGACTTCATTATTTCATGACGAATTCCAATTGTAATTTATACATTCATTTGATCATTCATATGATCGTAATTTACATCAATTATCCTTTTATACCATTGTACACAAAGTATTTTTCCTTTCTACAATAATGAGAACTAATGGCTCATGCTTACATTCATTTGATTCATTTATTCAATTCACTAATTACACTATAAATATATTAATGCTCATAATGGCTTCTTTAATTTCTTTTATTATTTCTTATGTCTTTGGGATTACTATTCATATATCACTATTCACTCAAATTCTTGACTTTTTCATACAAAATATGTATACAAATGTTTGATACATAATTATACCACATTTTGGGTTCTAAGTTTATTGGCATTGATTGCCAATTGCAATTCAAAGCCTCCTAGAATTATTTTCAAAAATTCAGTTTTTGTGTTTTATATTTACTGTTCCATTGGTCTAAACTACAATGAGATTTGGCAAACTTTTCTTAATCAAAGTTGTTCCTTTATGTGTCTTCTTTAATTCCCTTTTTGAATCGCTCCATTTGGAGTTTTGTAGCTCAAGTTATGGCCAAATTATCATAACTGGCCGGATTGCAATTTTTCCAAAATTTCTGGGCAGAATCAATTCTGGCAGTTTTAGTGTCCTGAATTTGATGGACAATTTCATTTAGTTCTAGTCATAATTTAGAGTTATGGTCTTCATAAAAGTTGTCCTAAATTTTTTAAGCTTTCCATTGATATAAAAATCAGGTCAATTAGGAATTTCTACACTGAGTTATAACCAAATGAACAAACACTATTCATTTGGTCATTTTCCAGGGATAGCTTATGTGTTACCAGGATTGAGGAAATTTTTAGGTCAACTTAAGTTGGTTTTCTGAGTAGTTTTTATTCATGAAAATGTGGCTTAAGGTCTAGCTCTATTTATATTCATTTAAACACACTAGACTCATAGGTCTGGAATTCCCAGCACAAGAACAACACTTCCAATACCACCTTCCCACACTACTACCATCCACAATTGACATTCCATGCACTTCAATTAGTCCATAATTAGTCTCAACATCAACAATTTATCAATATATCATTAAATTCCTAATTTTTATGTCAAGCCCTAGCTCCAATTTAAGATTTACACAACATATGTCACATTAGGCATACTAATCAATTTCTAATTGATGTCTACACATCAAACACCATTTCTAATCCATTCAAATCCATCAAAAACCATCAAACCTTACATCCTATCTTGGCTGTCAGAATCTAGTTCTTTCCCATACCCCTTGTTTTCTTACTTTTTCATGCAATATCAACTCCCCCTAACTTCAATTCAAGGTCTAATGAAAGAAAGAAGGGAAAGTAAGCACTAACCTTGTTAGAGCTCCAACTTGAGCTTGTAAAACCTTCTTTTTATTTATTCTTTTTGCTGTCCAAGTCTTGCTCTAGGTGTGAGGCTAAATTTTTGTGAAGACAATCTAGGGTTTTAAGGTAGTTTGGTAGGTGAACTCAAGCTTATAAAAAAGCATCAATGGAGGTTTTCTCTCTTCTCTCTCTCTCTCTCTCTATGGTTCGGTTGCCCAAGGTAGAAGGTGACTTTAATTTTTTTTTTTCTTTTCTTATCCCTCTTTAAGTCTTCTTAAGTGTATTTTTTGAAGTCCAACTGGTGGACAATTTTTATTTCACATTTATGACATCATCTAGGTGATGTCATAAATCCATTTTCCATTTTCAATCTTCTTTTCTTCACTCATTTTTAATTAATTTTCATCACTTTTTCTTCATATTTTATGTTATATAATTTATTTACTTAATTGGACAAGTTGGTCAAAAATTGTCTCTGAAGGCGAAATGACCAAAATACTCTCCGTTTGGCTTAAGGAGCCAAAACTGTCTGTACTAATCTTAAAAATTCTCCTAACCTTTTCTTGGCATTCTAATTCTACCTAGGGCATCATAACTCTTCTCTGACATCCCAAAAATTATTTCACTAGGTTTCCCTCGGGTTTAGGGCTACTAGCTATTTTTACAGCAACTTCCCGTTGGGTCACCCATCACCGGGGCACCGGCTCATTTAGCTTTGTTGTATTTCATTTCTAAAATTTTTTCTTAATTTTTCTTATACTTTTTTGAATTATTTATGACTCCTCACTCTAGTCTAAATATAATTCTAGACATTCTAGCTGTCCGGACCGATATCGGTCTCCAGAACAATAAAATGTATGGACTTGCTAAAGTGAGGGTGTTACAAGCAGAGAGCCATGCTCCTACTAGTTCTAGTGGAGGCAGGAGAGAAACAGCAGTAGCCTCGGTAGCAACAAGTGAGGATCAGCAAACCTTTCTCAAGCAGATGACAGAGATGCTTTGGCAGGTCACCAGAGCTATTCCAGCTCGATCCCCACAAAGTCTCCTTTAGAAAAGTTGAGGAAGTATGGGGCTGTTGACTTCAAGGGTAAGAAGGATGATGATCCAACTATCGTTGAGTACTGGCTAGAGAGGACCAAGCAAGTTCTCAAGTAGCTACATTGTACTCCAGAGTAGAGTTTAGAGGGTGCAGTCTCCCTTCTTTAGGAGGATGCCTATCAATGGTGGGATACAGTTTCCAAGATAGAGTAGCCTACAGCAGTGACATGGGAGTATTTCTTGGCTGAGTTTAGGAAAAGGTGTCACACCTTATCCTTACATAAGACATAACATGATCCCGTAATATACCTAATGAATTATCAAACTTCGCCTACTAATACCTAATAGTAAATTACGCAACAGTCAATTTATCCTTTTTCCAAACTAAATCAATTGAATTTTTAACACATAATAAATCATTTTTTATTTCTAAGGCCAGAAAATCACTTAATAAAAACATATTTCATTCCATTAATCATAGAATAAATTCAATGAAAGACACACAGTGTTGATCATGACATAATTTCCAATTCATCCCAAAAACCATAGGCTAATGGGGAATACCAAGGCTAGCTAGCACAAATATATGAGTACTCATTTAATTCATCCTCAACTGGCACACACCTCAACACTTCATCCAGAGAGGGAATACAAATCCAATTCATCCCACTAGGCATGCTAGTGAGGAATTCAAACATATAGTCGTGATACTGTGGTTTCAAACCACTTCAATAATTTTTCAAGTATCAAATATCAAACAATTCACATTTAAATTAGTTTTCCAAAATTTGGGCTAACAATACAAAATTTTGTCAATCAAAGAATTCAATATAATTTTGGTCATAAAATTTATTTTACCACATATTCAATTCCAAATTCAATTTGAAAATCAAAAGAAATTTAGTTATTGTGCACAAACCTCAAATGAGTTGTCTCTTGGCCTTGACTCACTTTTTCTTTATCCTTCCTAGTGTCTCTTTCTACCGAAACATACAATTTAAAGTGTTTCAGTACTCATTTAAATCAATTCTACTATGTTATCCAATAATTAAAATTTTTTATAGCCTTAATCTACCCAATACGATTTATAAAATTTGGGTCCTTACAATTGGTGTATTAGTGGTTACTATTTACTTCACTATTCATTTCAAAATGTTGACTTTTTTAATATTAATAGGTATGTTAGTTCTAATTATACCCACATACCACATTTTGGGTCACAATTTTGTTGGTATTTGTTGTCAATTGTAATGCAGGGCTTATTAGGGTTAAATTCCAAAATTTTAGTTTTTGTCTCGTAAGTTTACTGCTCCATTGGCCTATTCTACAGTAGAAATTTAGCTAAACTTTCCTCATCAAAGTTGTTCCTTAATTTGTCTAGTTTAATTCCCTTTTTGAATCACTCCATTTGGAGTTTTATAACTCAAGTTATGACCATTTAACCATAACTGGCCGGATTGGTCAATTCCAGAATTCTGGGCAATTTTAGGTTCTAGTAGATTTGGTGATCCAATTTTGGTTGGCAATTTGATTTGGTTGTGGTCAGAATTTGGGATTATGTTCTTCATGAATGTTGTTCTAATATGTCCTATCTTTCCAATGGTTCAAAAATCAGGTCATTTGGACCATTCTACACAAAGTTATGACCATTTGAACATGTACTGTTCATATGGTCAGTTTTGCCCAGCGACAGGGTACCAAATTCAGATTTAACCAAAATTTACACCAACTTGTGGTCGGTTTTAGGGCAAGGTTTCCACATGAAAATTGTTGCTTTGGGTCTTCATTTTCATCTCCAATTGGCCTTACACCAATTGGAGCCACATAATTTCAATTATAGCCATTTGTGTGGGCAAGGGTCAAGCTGTCCAGAATTGAACATTACTACCTTCACACTTTAATTCATTCCATGCATTCAATCACACTCCTAAACACACCAATTGACCAATTTAAGCATCAATTATGTCAATTGGTCATCAATTCATCAAAATCCCCAATTGCTACCAAAACCATAATTCATCAAGAACCCTAATATCCAATTTGTCATAATTCATGCAATTTCAATGCCCTAAACATACATATAACTTCACCAACATTAGAGTTCATATTCAATTAGGCCAAAGCACACCAAACCCTAACCCCTCATGGCTGACTGAATTTCAATCTTAAAGAGTCAAGCATAATTTCTTCCATTTATCAACTTAATTCTCACAATTGCACTCAATTCCAAAGATAAAAGAAGAAAGAAGACTTAGAGATCACCTACCTCAATTTGACAATTCTTCAATCTCTCCTTTCCTTCAATACTTTTCACTCTTCTTGCTCCCAATCTTCTTTTCAAGACTCAAAACCAAGTTTTAATTAAGGGGACTAGGAAATTTATGGTTAAATTTGATGGTTATTCAAGCTCAAAATGAGCTTTAATGGTGGAAGTGAGAGTGAGAGGAAGAGAGAGAGGTGGACAGCAAGAGAGTTGAAGAAGATGAGGTTTTAAATTTTTTTTTTCATTAGTCTCTTATGTAAGTAATTATCCCATAAATAAAAAAAATTTGGAAATTAAAATTAGTATTTGTGTCATGCTTACTCAAGCATGATGATGTCATAATTTATTTATTCTAATTTCTTTTCTTTCCCTTTCCTACACCTCTTCATATTTTTAATTACTTTTTATAAATTTAATTTCATACATTTTAATGGACATTTAGGCCATGAGTCACCTCTAAGGGTGAATTGACTAAATTGCCCCTTACCAGTCTGATCCTTTTTTTCCAATAACACTAGATTGCTTCCTGAGTCCTGATTCAATTATTTGAGCTTGTTCTCAATTCTTTTCTGTGGTTTTCACATTTCCCCTAGCTTTGTAATTATCCCTAGGCTTGGGTTGTCATAGTGTCCCACAGGAAATTTGGGTAGTAACTGAGCTCGCAGTTACTTCCCAGTACGGTCACCCATCTCTGTGGCCTTAGCTCATTTAACCCATTATGCTTTGTTTTCTTTATTTCCATTTTACCTTCATATAATTGCTATTAATTTTTTATTCAGGGCTTTTTTGGGTGACACAGATATAGTTCTAGACATCCTGACTATCCAGACAGACACTAGTCACCGGAACAGTAGAATGTATAGACTACTTAGTATAGGGGTGTTACAAAAAGTACATCAGCCATATATATTTAGAGGCTAGGAGAAGGGAGTTCATTAATTTGAGGTAGATAAAGTTGACAGTATCTGCGTATGAGTGGGAGTTTATGCGTTTGAGCTGTTATGCCCACGAAGTGGTACCCACTGAGGTAGACAGATGCCATAGGTTTGAGGAGGGGTTGAACGATAATGTTAAGCTCCATATTATGGCACTGTGGATCATAGACATTTCACAAATGGTGGAAGCAGCTCTGAATATAGAAAGAGTCAGACACAGTGAGTAGAGCCATAGAGATAGATAGTATAAGAGAGGCTCAGGGCAGTCTAGCTTCACAGCTTCAGCAAGTAAGAAGCCCAAGGGACCCTAGAGCCAGAGCCAGTCACAGAGGCCAAGATCACAGACCACACCCAAGAGAGGCCAGTCAGCAGCATTAGTGGCCAATTCTCTAGGGACAGTAGCCAGGGGAGTAGCCCCAGTCATATGTAGTCACAATAGCAAGAGACATTAAGGAGAGTGTTGGTATTTGACTGGCAGTTGCTTCAAGTGTGGGGCTACAGACCATTTCTAGAAAGATTGCCTCCGAGGGAGTGCTCCTACTGCTCCAGCACAAACTGAGAGATCCGCCTCTGCAGCTCAGAGGGGTTGGAAACCTGGTAGGACGGAGGCAGCAAGTGGTTCACAGAAAGTTACTTTCAAGACAGTGGAGAGGACAGAGGCCAGGGCACCAGCGCGTGCCTATGCTATGAGAACTTGGGGGGAGCAAGATGCGCCCGATGTGATCCAGGGTACTTTCTTTCTCTATGATATGCCTGTGCATGCATTGGTAGACCTAGGATCCACGCATTCATACTTCAGGCCATAGTGTAGTGGTGAATAAGGTCTATAAGGGTTGTCCCTTAATAATTCAGGGACATGAGTTCTTGGCTGACCTGATTGAGCTGCCATTCAATGAATTTAAAGTGATACTTGGAATGGATTAGTTATCACATCATCAGGTAGTGGTAGATTATCGGTTGAAGTAGATCACCTTGAAAACTATTAGTAATGAAGAAGTGACAGTTGTGGGTGAAAGGACGAGCTACCTTTCCAATGTCATATCGGCCATAGTAGCTAGGAAACTGATAAGAAAGGGCTGTCAAGCATACTTAGCACATATGGTTGATACCAGGAAGGCTGGGTTTAGTCTCCAAGATATACCCATTGTGTATGATTTTCCTGATGTGTTCCCAGAGGAATTGCCTAGTTTAGCACAGGAAAGAGAAGTAGATTTTGCAATCGAAGTGATGCCGGGTATAGCACCGATATCGATTGCTCCTTATAGGATGGCACTGATAGAGTTAAAAGAGTTGAAAGTACAATTGCAAGAACTATTAAATAAGGGGTTTATATGCCCTAGTGTATCGCCATGGAGAGCACCAGTGTTATTTGTAAAGAAGAAGGATGAGACATTGAGATTGTGCATAGATTATCGATAATTAAATAAAGTGATGGTAAAGAATAAATATCCTTTGCCTAGGATAGATGATTTGTTTGATCAGTTGACAGGAGCATGTGTTTTTTCTAAAATTAATCTCATATCGGGGTATCATCAACTGAGGGTAAAGGAAGCGGATGTAACTAAGATTGCTTTCAGGACTTGGTATGGGCATTATAAATTTTTGGTGATGCAATTTGGATTGACAAATGCACCAGTGACATTCATGCACCTTATGAACCGTATCTTTGATCCTTATTTGGATCAATTTATAGTGATTTTTATTGATGATATACTAGTGTATTCTAAGGACTGGGATAAGCATGATAAATAGTAAAGGATTGTACTATAGACTTTGAGTGAAAAGAAGTTGTATGCTAAGTTATCCAAGTGTGAATTCTGGTTGAATGCGATTTCTTTTCTTGGACACATAGTATCAGCTGATAGGATTAGAGTGGATCCCAAGAAGATAGAAGTTATAGTGGAATGGAAACCACCTAAGAATGCTACAAAATTTAGAAGTTTCTTAGGATTTGCAGGCTACTATAGGAGATTTGTGAAAGGATTCTCTCTTATAGCAGCTCGATTAACTAAGCTACTGTATAAGAATGTGAAGTTTGACTAGAATGATAAGTGCCAAGCTAGTTTTGAGAAATTGAAGGCTATGCTTACTGAAGTGCCAGTGTTAACACAACTAGTATCAGGGAGAGACTTTATGGTCTATAATGATGCCTCGCATAATGGGCTTGGATGTGTTCTCATGCAAGAAGGAAAAGTGGTTGCTTATGCTTCTAGGCAACTAAAACTACATAACAAGAACTACCCTACCCATGATCTTAAATTGGAAACAATTGTATTTGCATTGAAGATATGGAGGCATTACTTATATGTTGAAAAGTGTTATGTTTACATGGATCACAAAAGTCTTAAATATTTATCAACCCAGAAGGAACTCAACCTGAGGTAGAGAAGATGGATTGAGTTCTTAAAGGATTATGATTGTAGTATTGACTACCACCCTAGGAAGGCGAATGTGGTGGCAGATGCACTCAGTAGGAAGTCATTGGTGGCATTAAGGGCTTTGAATGCTCGTTTGACGGTAGTAAGAGATGGAGCTATTATAGCTGAGTTGCAAGTGAAGCCTAGTTTGCTACAATAAGTGCAAGAGGCCTAGAAGCTTCATGAGAAGTTGATGACCATTATAGGCTGAATCAAAGAGGGGAAAGAGAATGGGTATGAGATAAAGGAAGATAAATACTTGTACTACAAAGGAAGAACATGTGTGCCAAATGATGAAGAATTGAAGAAGAGCATTTTAAAAGAAGCACATAGTAGCTTGTATGTTATGTATCCTAGAAGTATTAAGATGTATCATGATTTAAAGTCCCATTATTGGTAGCCTGGTATGAAAAAGGACATTGTTGATTATGTGACTAGATGCTTGGTATGTCAGCAAGTTAAAGTAGAGCATCAAGTTCCATCAAGGTTGCTGCAACCTATAGCTATGCCTGAATGGAAATGGGACTGTATCACTATAGATTTTGTTATTGGTCTACCTCTCACACAGAAGAAGCATGATGCAGTGTGGGTAATAGTAGACAGATTGACGAAGTGAGCTCACTTCCTACCAATCAGAACCGACTACTCACTAGAAAAGCTAGTAGAATTGTATATAAGAGACATAATTTGATTACATGGGGTGCCAGTATCGATCATATCAGACTGAGACCCGAGGTTTACATCCAGATTTTGGAAGAAGTTATAGGAAGCCTTGGGTACACATTTGTGTTATAGCACAGCTTTTCACCCTCAGACAGATGGGCAGTCAGAAAGAGTAATCCAGACACTTGAAGATATGTTAAGAAGCTATGTTATGAAATTTGAAGGGAGTCGGGATAGATATCTTCCATTAGCAGAATTTGCATATAACAATAGTTATCAAACAAGTATAAAGATGGCTCCTTATGAAACATTATATAGGAGGAAATACAGGACACCCTTATGCTGGATAGAGTTGCGTGAAGATAAGATTGTGGGGCTAGATCTGGTGAAACAGACTAAGGAGAAGGTAAAGATGATTAGAGCTAGTTTGAAAGTTGCCTTAGACAGACAGAAATCATATGCAAATCTAAAAAGAAAAGACATAGAATATGAAGTGGGTGATAAAGTTTTCCTCAAGGGGTCGCTATGGAAAAAGTTGTTAAGATTTAGCAAGAAGGGTAAGTTAAGCCCGAAGTTTATCGATCCATATGAAATCATTGAAAGTGTGGGTCTGTTGGCCTATAGGCTAGCTTTACCACCAGAGTTGGATAAGATCCACAATGTATTTCATGTTTCGATGCTAAGAAGGTATAGATCGAATCCTTCACATGTCATATCAGCAGAGGCAATTGAAGTGCAGCCAGATTCGACATATAAAGAGGAACCAGTAAAAATCATAGCTTAAGAAATCAAGGAATTACGAAATAAGAAGATTCCATTAGTGAAGGTGCTCTAGAAACACCATAACATAGAGGAAGCTACTTGGGAGAGTGAGGAGATAATGAGGCAGCAGTATCCTTAGCTATTTCCACTAGGTAAATTTTGAGGATGAAATTTCTTTTTAGAGGGGAAGAATCGTATCACCCCCACTATAGGTAGTTCGTACATTCTACTGTTTTAATGACTAACATCTGTCTAGACAGACATGGATGTTTGAAACTGCAGTTAAATTTAAGTAAGGAGTCATAAATTAAATTAATAAAGATCAAGTAAGGTTGAAGGAAAAAAATAAAGGAAGTGGAGCATAATGAGTTAAATGAGCACAAGTCCTGGCAATGGGTGACACCACTGGGAAGTGACTATGGGTCTGGTTGTTACTCTAGTTCTTGTAGGATCTTGTGAATTAATAAGTAAATGAAATGAAAAGAAATAAGTTTTAATAAATAGATTAAAAAACAAAGCTAGGGACTTATCGAGTATTATGGAAAAGATGAATAGAAACTCAGTAAGAGTAAAATTTGGTCAGTGAAATTTAAAGGTCTAACATTGACAAAAAAATGAGATTTATTAAGTTAATAAATTAGGATTAATTTAATTAATTAAGATTATGAAAATTAAAGATAATTAAATTAATTAGTCAAACCAATGATTATAAATTTCAAAGTATTTACAAGTTTGCCATTCCCCTTAATTATAATTTTGCCATTATAAAATTAAATAAATATAAATAATAAATAAAAGAGATAAATATGAATTAATTTTCTTCTTCTTCCTTCATTCAAGCTGTCCACTCTCTCTCTCCATCTCTCTATCTCATCTTCCTCCATTAAAGCTTAAAACCAAGCTTTGAAAGCTTAAATTTCTTCCATTAATCTTATAGGAAATTGAGAGAGAATTTTGGATTGAGCCCTAATTTGAAGAAAGAAAGCAAAGTTTACAAGAAATTTGGAAGATTGATGAAGGAGGAGGATTTGCCAAGTTAGGTAAGTTGTGATTTAAGCTTTTTTAGTTATGAATTTATGGAATTCATGGTTGATTGTGAGGATTTATATGAAAATTGATTTGAAATTTTGGGTTGATTTGAAGGGGAAGAATTTAGTTGGGAGACCTAGTAAGGGAATCAAAGTTGTGATGGATTGAAGCTTGATTTGGAATTGGTTAGGAGTTAAAAAGCAAGGTTAGTGCTATGAATCTCATGAAATTTGGAATTTTTTTCACTTTAGTTAGGGTTTCCATACAATTAGGGTTTTCTTGTTATGGAGCCATTTTAATACTAATATGGTGGTATTATGACTATGTGATATGTATTGATTGAGAAACATTAGTGATTTGTTGAAAAAACTAAATGAAATGGGTGTTGGACATTATGGATGAATCTGGACAGCTTGAGTCCAGTGGAGTTAAATGCTCATATCTTGAGCTACATAACTCCAATTATTGTGAAACCAATGGCAAATTAAAGCTAAGACATATACTAAAACTTTCATGAGATAAATTTTCCAAATTTTATGTGTAGGTACTTGAAATAATTATTAGAAGTTAAGTTACAATACCTGAAACCTAGGTTCAGGGCACCTTGGATAGTCCAGATTAGAATGAGTCTAACTCACTTTAACAGATCAAATGTTCCAAATACGGGAAAACTCTTGCAGTTTTTCATTAAAAATCTCATTAAATAAATTATGATGAAATTAAATTGATAATCACTTGAATAGTATAAGATTAGGTGCTTTGGCACAGGATGTGGCATTCTTTTGCTCGGCTATACTGTAGATCGGGTAAGGGGGTGTTACAGTTGGAATATCGAAGGCCACAGTTGGGTGGTAGCTAAAGTCAGTGACTCGATTATCCTATTATGAGCTAGAGTTATATTAGAGTTACCATAATATTAGAGGTTTCAGTGTAATCGCTAGTAAAGGTAGCACCTATAGAGTGAGATCATCTAGTCTCCAATATGGGATCTTAGACAGTTTTGGCATTACAATGGACGTTTTGCCTAAAATTTAGTGAAAATAGTATCTTCTTTGTCTGGCAGCAAGGCACAGAGCATGACTTTGCTCCCCTAAAAAGGAGGTCGGATGCTATGAATGTTGTTCATAGCTTGTAAAATGACGCTTTATGGAGTTTACAGTATTATAAGAGAGCAGATAGCTTGACATGGTTATGGCAAGGTGACAAAAGCAGTACTTCTTTTAGAGTCAGTTGTGATGTAGGGTATGGTCTTACCTTTTTAAGAGAGATAGAAGGTTACTACTATTGATAGTGACCTACAGAATAATGTCCCAAATGGGTCTGTAGAGTGTGGTAGAGAGTTGTCAGCTCATGTATCCTGGAAATGGTACAAGTATCATTGTAGAAGCTATAAGTGATCAGATCATGATGGATGTAAAGCCTTTAATTTGAATGACGGGTTTGGATACCCAGTATCTTAAGTTTTGACTAATTTAGTGGATATAAGGAAATAGAATCCCTTCAGATCCCCTCTTTGAGGTAATAGAGAGTAGTTTGTATTTAAGCAAAAGAAAGGACAATGACTGTAAATAATTAAAAAAAAAGAAAGTCATAGAATATCGATAGATAAAAGGAAATATAAAAATAAAAATTTGGATAGTTGGTTTCAGATGTAATAGGAAAAAAATTTGAATTGAAGTGGAAGTGCTAATTAGAGTGGTTAAAAGACCAATTCTGAGTAGCACAATGGTAAAGATAACCTAGCAGAGACACTGAAAAATATAGTTATCTAGCATAGTGGTCAACTCAAGAAGAAGAGTAGAGCTAAGGAATAAAGTAATCAAGGTGCTATTTTGAGTAACATAAAAGAGATGGATTAAAGAGCGAACCAAATAGCCAAAAATAGGACAAGATTAGGAGAATCAAAGTGGGATATAAAGCACATAAAGTGTTATCATGGGTAATGTAAATAGAACGAACTGAGAGACAATATTAAAAAGCCCAGAATGAGATTACATGAGTGAGGATAATTGTCAAGATATAGAATCCAGAAGTGTAGGACTTAGAGCAGGTCATAGTTTGGACAGTGTCAGGAGTTAAGCATAGAGTTTAGAGTTATAGGATATAGATCAAACCCTGCCTATTCTTATTTCCCAAGATGGAGTAGATAGCAATGGGATGAGATCCATTTAAACTTCTAACAGTATGAGGAAAGTTAGTTGAGGAATGCAACCAGAGCAAGCAAAGATTATAGGATGTGCAATGGTGTCTTGAATGGTCCAATTAGGCAAAAGAGCAAACTAATAAGTACTAAGTTAAATAAAAGTAAACTTGTTGGTTCAAATAGGCAAGACAAACAAAAAGGATGGTGGAAAGTGCACATAGACTTAGGACCTGAGTAGAGATGGTGAGATAATAGTTATGGGGTCTGCGATCAAGGGTTAGGTAAGCATTTTCAGTATGACCAATAAGTTAGGTAAGCATTTTCAGTATGACCAATAGGGTCACTTTATAAGGAAACATGAATGAAAATAAGTGATAGAAAGAAAATAAGAGATAGAGCAGAAAGAGATATATATGAGTGGTAGTCACAAGTCACTCATAAATGCAAGGATAAGAGTTATGACAGTAAGTATGGTTGGAATCAACTTTGGAAGAGTCTATTACTGAGAGGTATCTGTTAGTTGTGTGTGCTCTAAAGCATGCACTAATCTTGTAACTTGTAAATAACATTGTAAATAAATTAATGGCAATAAACATTTAATTTAAAAGTTGAATATATTTAATAACATATTTATTTGAAATTGTCCATCAGCAATATGTCATATATTCTATTCTTATGTGATAAGAATATGAGTAATAGAATATATGGGACATTTGCTGTAAATTAGAGTTCACAGCTAAAGGACATTTAGGTGGGCACATTATATCCAAAGAGCTGTCACCTTCTTTTATCTCCATTGATCACTATGAGATACTGATATATATGGAATGGTGAGTCACGTGCCATCTGATATGAGATATCGGGATAAATACAGTGGACACTTACGAGATAAGTAGGTGATAAGTGCATAATTTATTAATTTTACTTCCATCACATTGAGTGTTTCTAGGGTATCTTTATGCCTAATTCAGTTGATTAAAATATAATTATCTATTAGACATATGTTTAGAGAGTTTTTGGAATAATTGTGTTAAATGGAGAAATTGTTAGCATTTGCATTAATCTAACTCTTTCTGTATTTTTTAGGGTTTTGGTGAAGTCCCAGAACAAAGAAGTGTGGAAGGAAACTTGGAAAGGTCGAAGAATTGAGAAGCGTGGTTGATACGAAGTACACGGGCCGTGTAACTTGACCCGTGTAAATCTTGGAGACTCGTGTAATATTCCGCCAGAAGAAATCCAGAGAACCGAGGAAGAAACAAAGTACACGGGCCGTGTAACTTGACCCATGTAAATCCTGGAGACCCGTGTAACTTTCTGTGCCAATGCAAAACATACCCACTCAACTCCAGTAGGTTACACGGCCCAGGGCCGTGAAGTGATACACGGGCCGTGTATCCGTCGACAATCAGTTTCCTGATTTTGCTCCAGTTGTAGTTTTTGACAGAGACTCTAAAAGAAACCTAACCCTAGACCATTTATTATAAATAGATGAGGTAGTAGCCATTCCAGGGGGCCTCTCTCGGCATCAGAAAGACTTTCATTCTCCATTCACGTTTTAGATTTCTTTTCTTTATTTTTCTATAAGCCATGAACATGAGTGGCTAAGTTTTTAATTCAGTTCAAGGGATTCAAGTTCTTTTGCTTAATTTGTGAGATTAGATTGTTAATTTAATTTATGTTTTTTTAATATCTATTGTTTTATGATTTCTTTATCTTTGATCTATTGAATGATTTGCTAAAAAGGCCTATTAGTTAATTGTTTGATGAGATCAATTGCTAGTTCATCTTCATAATCCATAATTGTTGTGTAAGCTTGAACATGAGTAGCAATTAGGTTTTATTGATTATGATCTCAGTTTTCGATAATAACTTAAGGAAACAATAGGGTGAATTAAATGATTTATGCTTCATAAATTATTATTCAGCTTAACTACTTCATATTCTTAAAGCAGTTATTAATTTGATGAGGATTGCTTGATACCAATTCAGTTAATAATTATAGTTAATAAGAGTGCTGGGCTCGAATTGATGAGTACAGAGAAGTCAGGGGTTTGTCTCGCTGTTTGGTAAATCTACGTTAAGTATTCAATAAGAGATAATTGTATTTCTTTTGTCTATGATCAAATCAATGCAGTGGAATGCAAATTACCTTGGACTGAAGTTTGTTTAAATTGAGATTTTCATATTTAGTTCTTGACTTTCTAATTTCTTCTGATTTTGTGTTACAAACCAACCCCCCCCCTCCCCCCCCCCCCCCAATCTTTGTCTCTTCTGTTTTCCATTACACAAGTGCACGAAATTTAATAATTTAGTCTCTAGGGTTTGACCTGGATTTACCATTTGCTATAGAAAATATTTCATAATTGGTAATTTCAGTTAATTTTATTTCTGGTGGATTTGATGGCCAACAAGAAATTTTGGTACCATTTTCGGGGACTGAAATTCATTGGATTTTCGTGTTTTTAGTGTTAGGGTATTTTGTTATTAATTTTGTTTATTAAGTGTTGTTATTTTTAGGTTTTTAGAAAAAATTACGGTGTTAATATTCATCGATAAAATTTTGGTTGAATTTGGAGAGAGGTCTATACCTATTTTGAAGGAAACGACGCTCTGATCAAGACCAATCAATCCATAGGATTTCTTGGCCCCATCCTCTTGAGGCCAAATTCTATTGTTTTCTAGGGTTTTGAAGCATTTTTCTGTTTTTACTTTGATTTCTTTTTGTTTATGATAAGAACTTCTCAATCTGGTGAGTTGATCTTTGACCCAGAATTAGAAAAAACAGTTAAACAGTTGAGAACATGGGCTAAGCAAGGTAGGCTGATTCTAAGTACATCTGAAGGAGTCCAATCTCCAAAGAAGTTAAGTTTAGATTCGGATTCAGATTCAAATTACGAAAATGAAACCATGGCTGCTAGAACTTTGAAAGAGTTGGTTGCTCCTTATCTAAACCAACAGCCTTTGTGTATTTAATACCCTGCTTTGAATGTTGCTTTTGAATTGAAATCTGGACTAATCCATTTGTTGCCTAAGTTTCATGGTCTTACAGGTGAGGATTCACATAAGCATCTAAAGGAATTTCATGTTGTGTGTTCTAGCATGAAACCTCAAGGAGTTTCAGAGGATCAGATCAAGCTTCGAGCTTTCCCTTTCTCACTGGAGGGCACAGCTAAGGATTGGTTGTATTACCTTTCTTCTGGATCTGTCAACTCATGGAATGGGATAAAATAGATATTTTTGGAGAAGTATTTTCCTGCTTCTCGTGCTGCTAATATAAGAAAAGAAATTTGTAGCATTCGGCAGTACAATGGAGAGAGCTTGCATGAGTAATGGGAGCGATTTAAGAAGCTGTGTGCAAGCTGTCCCTATCATCAAATAAGTGAGCAGCTTTTGATTCAATATTTCTATGAAGGACTTCTACCAATGGACCGCAGTATGATAGATGCTGCTAGTGGAGGAGCTTTGGTTGACAAGACACCAGAAGAAGCAAAGAGACTGATTGCTAACATGGCAGTGAATTCTCAACAGTTTGGAATGAGAATGGATCGCACACCTATGAAGGTTAATGAGGTAAATACATCTAACCTTGAGAAACAGATTTCTGATTTAACTTCTTTGGAAAGGCAGTTAGCTGTAGGGAACATGCAAACTGTTAAGGTATATGGAATTTACTTGGGTTTGGGTCATACTATTGATATGTGTCCTGCGTTATAAGAGGATGAATCAATGCAACATGCTAATATAGTAGGACATTATGGACAGCCACAATGCAGGTATGATCCCTTTTCTAGTACTTATAATCCAGGATGGTGAGATCATCCCAATTTGAGTTATATGAATCAACCGGCGTAAAACCGATACCAATAGTAAAGACCACAAGTGAATCAACCACATCCACCTCCGCCTCCTTCAAATCAAGGTATGTCACTTGATGAAATTGTTATAGCCTTAGCTAATAATACCCAACAGTTTCAACAGGAGACCAAAAATAGCATTCAAAACATAGAGAGGCAGATTGGTCAGTTACCTTCATCTGTGAGCATGCTTGAAGCTCAAGGTTCTGGAAAGCTTCCATCACAAACAGTCATGAACCCCAAAGAAAATGCGAGTGCTATACTGTTGCAGAGTGGGAAAGAAGTTAATAACCAAACTCTACATGAGCCAAAGAAGAAGCAGGGAGAAAAAGTGTCTGAAGTTCCTGAAGTTGAGGTAAATACTAAACCTAAACTGAATAAGGTTAATAATTATGTTCTTCCTCCATTCCCATGCAAGTTGGCTAAAAATAAAAAAGAAGAATAAGAGAAAGAAATTTTGGAGACTTTCAGGAAGGTGAGGTGAATATACCTTTACTTGATACAATAAAAAAAGTTCCCAAGTATGCTAAATTCCTTAAGGAATTATGCACTACAAAGATCAGTGTTGAGGAATAATGAAAAGATCAATGTGGAGGAAAATGTGTCGGCATTAATTCAGCAAAAATTACCTCTTAAGTGTAAGGATCCAGGGTTATTTTCTACTCCCTGCAGAATAAGTGATTCTAAATTTGAACGTGCAATGGCAGATTCAGAAGCATCTATTAATGTTATGTCAAATTCAGTTTTTCAAACTTTAAATTTGGGTCCTTTGAAAGAAACCAGTGTCATTATTCAGTTAGCTGATCATTCTAATGCTTACCCATTGGAAGTAGTTGAGGATGTTTTGGTGCAGGTTGGAGAATTGATTTTTTCAGCAGATTTTTACATTTTAGATATGGAGGATAGTGTTCCCACATCAAAGTCAGCTTTGATTCTGTTTGGAAAACCTTTCCTAAAAACTGCTAAGAGAAAAATTGATATGGATGATAGCACCTTAACTATGGAGTTTGGAGAGATTGTCAAATTTAATATATTTGATGCCATGAAGTATCCTACTGATGATCATTCTGTCTTTTCTATTGATGTTGTTTATACAATTGTGCAGGATGTTTTTAAATTAAGCATGAAGGATGAGTTAAAAGTGGTGATTAGTTAAGGAATTCAAGAAGTCAGTACCAGTCAGCCATTAAGTGTAGAGGTTCAAGAGGCAGTAACGACACTGCAGTCATTACCTCCTGCTCCAAAAAGGTATGGAGTATCAAAGATTGACTTACTTGTATCTCACACAAAATTATTACCTTCTGTGGTGCAGGCACCAGCTCTTGAACTCAAGCCTTTACCTGAGCATTTGAAGTATGTTTACTTGGGAGACAATGAGACACTTCCAGTTATCATCTCAAGTAATTTAACAAAGATTTAAGAAGACAAATTGATTAGGGTTTTGAGAATACATAAGGAAGCAATTGGATGGACAATAGCTGACATCAAAGGTATAAATCCATCAGTGTGCATGCACAGTATTTTATTGGAGGATGAGGCTAAACCGAGTAGAGAAAGTCAAAGGAGGTTGAAACCACAGATGATAGAGGTTGTGAAGAAGGAGATTTTAAAGCTACTGGATGCAGGAGTTATTTACCCAATTTCAGACAGCAATTGGGTAAGTCCAATCCATGTAGTGCTAAAAAAAATCAGGAGTCAATGTGGTAGCAAATCAAGATAATAAACTTGTTCCAACAAGGATTCAGAGTGGATGGCGAATGTGTATAGACTACCACAAGTTGAATTCAACAACAAGAAAGGACCACTTCCCTTTGCCATTCATTGATCAGATGCTTGAGCTGTTAGCAGGTAAGTCTTATTTCTACTTTCTTGATGGCTTCTCTGGATATAATTAAATTGTGATTGCATCGGAGGATCAAGAGAAGACTACCTTCACTTGCCCTTTTGGAACTTTTGCTTTTAGAAGGATGCCCTTCGGGCTTTGTAATGCACCTGCCATATTTCAGAGATGCATGATGAGCATATTTTCATATTATATTGATACTTGCATTGAGGTGTTCATGGATGATTTTACTGTGTATGGTGATTCATTTGATGCATGTCAAAGAATAGGAAGTTTAACCCGTAGGAGTGAGATGATTCAGAATCCAATACTTGTTTGTGAGATTTTTTATGTGTGGGGTATTAATTTTATGAGTCCATTTCCTTCTTCTTTTGGCTTTATTTATATAATACTTGCTGTTGATTATGTTTCGAAATGGGTGGAAGCCAAAGCCACCAGGACTGATGATTCTAAAGCTGTCGTAGGTTTTATCAAGTCAAACATTTTTAGCAGGCTTAGAGTTCCTAAAGCTATAATCAGTGACCAGGGCACACATTTTTGTAATAAAACTGTTGAGGCATTGTTGAGGAGATATGGTGTTTTCCATAGAGTATCTACAGCTTATCATCCTCAAACAAGTGGGCAAGCAGAGGTGTCTAATAGAGAGATCAAGTCTATTTTGGAAAAAACAGTGAAGCCAAATAGAAAAGATTGGAGCCTTAGACTTGATGATGCATTGTGGGCTTATAGGACTGCTTATAAGACACCCATAGGTATGTCCCCCTTCAGATTGGTATTTGGTAAGTTGTGTCACCTTCCTATAGAGTTAGAACATAAGGCTTATTGGGCTGTTAGACAATGTAATTTGGATTTGGATACTGCTGGTGTGGAAAGAAAATTACAATTGCAGGAATTAGAGGAAATTCGACTTGAGGCTTATGAGAACTCTAAGATCTATAAAGAAAAGACCAAGGCATTCCATGACAAACTAATTCTAAAGAAGCAGTTTGTGGTTGGACAAAAAGTTTTATTGTATAATTCCAAATTGAAGCTGTTGCCTGGTAAGTTGCATTCTTGTTAGGTTGGACCCTTTGTTGTTACTAATGTGTTTCCTTATGGTGCAGTTGAAATTCAAAGTTTAGGAACTAATATGGTGTTCAAGGTCAATGGTCATAGACTTGAGCCATTTTATGAAGGGTTTCAGGAGCATACAGTGGAGGAGCTCAAATTGAGTAACCCAATTTATGAGGATTAAAGAGCTTTGCCATGTCGAGCTAACGACGATAAACAAAGGCGCTTCTTGGGAGGCAACCCATGGTTGGCTTGTTAGCCACAATCAGATTTGTTTTCTTTCCCTTATTTTATTTTATTTTCTAGCATTTTTTTTCTTTTCTTTTGCATTTGGGCTTTACATTGGGGACAATATAAGTTTTAAGTGTGGGGGAGGAAAAATTTATTGCTTTAATTAAAAAAAAATTATTCTTATAATCTTGATTCATGATTTTATATTAACTCTCGGAGAGAAGTGCTTTGTCCTTGAAATAACTTTTCTACTTTAAATTGAATTTTTGAGATTTTAGGCAAGGTAATAGTAACTTTAATGATGGATTTTCCCTCTTCTCCACACCATAGAGCAAAATTTTTCTGAATAAATCATTTAGGCTTGATTTAATGAAGAAATGATTAGTTATGTGTGCTTTAAACTAGTGTCATGCATATTTCAGAACTTTGTTGAATCTATCAGGGCACTTTATAATATGTAGATGCATATATTGGGGGAAATAAAATGTTGAACTTGAAAATTGCTCTACTATTTTATTTAAGCAAACTAACCAGGGTTCTTCATGAACCTCATGTCGATTCTAAAGCCAAAAGCTGGCTAGGATATGAGCAAGGTACTTTTCAAAAGGTGACAATTGAAAAAAAAAAAGAAAAAAAATATAACTGTGACAAGAGAGAAGTACCAATTTCAAATAAATAAATAAATAAAAGGGGCATTCTATCTCCCCTAAGATTTGCAAAGAGCTATAATTGTTGTGCCTTGATAAATTAGCCTTGTGTTTTGGTATGTATTGACTTAAAATTTTATGGAACTTTAATTGTGTGAGCTTAATTGATTTCAAGCCTTTTGTTTTGTGTTGAAAAATTGTTGATATATTGGTATGGTATTGATGGAATTTGTTGTGATGGTTGTTACCTTACATGCCTCTTTTTTTTTTTTTCAAACTTTTAATCTCTTGTTAGAGAATGTTGTGATAAGGTGAAGTTAAGGAATTTCTAAGTGGATTTGATTGAGAATTTAAGTCATGCTTGAGGACAAACATGGAATAAGTGTGGGAAAATTCGATAAGTGCATAATTTATTAATTTTACTTCCATCACATTGAGTATTTCTAGGGTATCTTTATACCTAATTTAGTTGATTAAAGTATAATTATCTTTTAGGCATATGTTTAGAGAGTTGTTGAAATAATTATGTTAAATGGAGAAATTGTTAGCATTTGCATTAATCTGACTCTTTCTATATTTTTCAGGGTTTTGGTGAAGTCCCAGAATATAGAAGTGTGGAAGGAAACTTGGAAAGGTTGAAGGAATGAGAAGCGTGGTTGATACAAAGTACACAGGCCATGTAACTTGACCCGTGTAAATCTTGGAGACCCGTGTAACATTCTGCTAGAAGAAATCCAGAGAACCAAAGAAGAAACAAAGTACACAGGCCATGTAACTTGACCCGTGTAAATCCTGGAGACCCGTGTAACTTTCTGTGCTAATGCAAAACATGCCCACTCAGCTCCAATAGGTTACACAGCCATGGGCCGTGTAGTGATACACGGGCCGTGTATCTGTCGACACTCAGTTTCCTGATTTTGCTCTAGTTGTAGTTTTTGACAGAGACTCTAAAAGAAACCTAACCCTAGACCATTTATTATAAATAGATGAGGTAGCAGACATTCCAGGGGGCCTTTCTCGACATCAGAAAGACTTTCACTCTCCATTCACGTTTTAGATTTCTTTTCTTTATTTTTCTGTAAGCCATGAAAATGAGTGGCTAAGTTTTTAATTCAGTTCAGGGGATTCAAGTTCTTTTGCTTGATTTGTGAGACCAGGTTCTTAATTTAATTTATGTCTTTTTGAATATCTATTGTTTTCTGATTTCTTTATCTTTGATTTATTGAATGATTTGCTAAAAAGGCCTATTAGTTAATTGTTTGATGAGATCAATTGCTAGTTCATCTTCATAATCCGTAATTGTTGTGTAAGCTTGAACATGAGTAGCAATTAAGTTTCATTGATTATGATCCCAATTTTCAATAATAACCTAAGGAAACAATAGGGTGAATTAAATGATTTATGCTTCATAAATTATTGTTCAGCTTAACTACTTCCAATTCTTAAAGTAGTTATTAATTTGATGAGGATTGCTTAATACCAATTCAGTTAATAATTAGAGTCAACAAGAGTGCTGGGCTCGAATTGATGAGTATAGGGAAGTCAGGGGTTTATCTCACTGTTTGGTAAATCTACGTTAAGTATTCAATAAGAGATAATTGTATTTCTTTTGTCTATGATCAAATCAATGCAGTGGAATGAGAATTACCTTGGATTGAAGTTTATTTAAATTGAGATTTTCATATTTAGTTCTTGACTTTCTGATTTCTTCTGATTTTGTGTTACAAAACCCCCATCATCTTTGTCTCTTCCATTTTCCATTACACAAGTGCATGAAATTTAATAATTCAGTCTCTAGGGTTCAACCTGGATTTACCATTTGCTACAGAAAATATTTCATAATTGGTAATTTCAGTTAATTTAATTTCTGGTGGATTCGACATCCATCAGTAGGTCAAACTTGTGACGTACAGATAACATGAACATGGTGTTTACTCTAGTCAATAAAATGTTATCTATGTCATACTAGTGCATATAATCCTTAGACCTGAGATGACACGATTGTCTCTTATATGGGTGGTTTGAGTTTGCTACCACTTACATATCTGTACTATGTATGGACATTTTGGTGTGTGTTGTGTCAAATTAGTTATATGTTGGGACAGGTGTTCAGTTAAGAGGGGATTCGTAGGCTTGAGTAAACAGGGTTAAAAGTCTTATGTGGATTTGAGCTGTTCTTGAAAAGATTAAGTTCCTAGCCAGGATAAATGACTTTGTCAGGAAAGGTGTTTCCTAATGGTAAAGTCTTATATGTCAAGAATCAGATTTCAATTGAGTGCATAAGATTCCATGATAAGGGGTTTGACTCCACCATGACCCTTAATGGGATTGGGACTACAGAAGGATTTTAGTGCATGTTCATGTATGATTAAAGGTTCATTTTAAGATATTTCTTATTGTAGGTGTCAACCATGGTCTATAAGATGTCTAAAATGATTTGGGGAAATCATTTGCGGTTTGGAAGAGTTCTAATGATATTAAGAGTTAATATCATTTCTCATTGCCAATTAGTAAGGAGCCTAGTAA
The DNA here is from genome assembly GCF_030052815.1 of Hevea brasiliensis. Lineage (NCBI taxonomy): Eukaryota > Viridiplantae > Streptophyta > Magnoliopsida > Malpighiales > Euphorbiaceae > Hevea > Hevea brasiliensis. The sequence continues at coordinate 99,246,392 of NC_079494.1, forward strand.
GTCATACACCTACACAAGTTTTACCACCAAGTAAATTATGATTTAATTGATTAATTAAAGAGTTTAATTAATTAATTAAATAGATTTGGTTGTGATAAGATTGCAAAGTCCCTAGCATGACTTGAAACCAAATCTTAGACATTGGATGTATGATGTAAATTGAATTTATATTTAAAGAGTTTAAATGTGAATTTAATATTGAATTTAATTAATGGAGATTAATTGAAAAATTAATTTGAGAGAGAAATTTCTATTTTGGGTTGAGAACTCAAAATTCAATGCAAGGGCAAAATGGTAATTTTACATGGTGACACGTGGCACCTATAGATGTGTGCCATTTGTCTTCCATGATGTGTGCCATTTGTCTTCCATGTGATGGAAGATGATATTTGATCATATAATCTTGCATTGACACTTGTCTTAATGAGATTAAGACACACTAAAAGCAAGATGGAATAGGATCATGACATGTGGCACGCTATTAACTATTTTTGTCTCTTATATATAAATGTTAGATAAGAAGAAAACTTACTCTTCTTCTTCTTCACCAAGCTGGATGGCAACAAGGGTCCTCTCTCTCTCCTAATTTCTTCCGTTAATGCTTGAAAGAAAGCTTGTTTCTTTCTTGAATAAAAAATCTAGAAATTGTTTCTAGCCACATACATCCATTAGAAAATCACCAAAAGCAAATACCCTAATAGTTAGTGGTTGGCAAACACCTAAGAGAGGATTTAGGTTATCAAAGGTGATATTGGTGGTAACTTGTGGTGGACAAGCTACAGGAGTTACAAGTGGAGCTCTGGAGACTATCAAAAGGAGCAAGAAGTGTGATTATGCGCCTTTGAGATTAGTCTTCTTCAAACCCCTTTTAATCTAGGATTGAATTAGTTTAATTGTAAACTACAATCTTTAATGGCAAATGAAAGAATCATGCATGTTAAAAGTGTGCTTTAACATGCCTTGGGTGCTTGAGGTTGGTTAGGATCATATTGCATGAATGAAAACAATGATTTTTGAATGTCATGGATTTTGAAGAATTTAGAAATTTTAAATTTTTATTCATTATGAATTGTTGAATAATTTGTATTAAGTTTTAAATTATTAGTTTGTGCACCACTGAGTTCACCACTCAGCGATAGCTTTGTATACTGTCGCAGGTGAAAGAAAATATATAGAGTAGTTGAGCGAGGTTACTGAAAGACACGGTGAGATTACCCTCGGGTATATCATAGGTATACCCTTATACATTAGCTTTTGATGTAATTATGTAATTATATGTATAAAATTTCCTTTGAGCAGTTGTACCAACTCTTTTGCAATATATATATTTCGATTGTAATTAAATACAAATTATTGTAATATTATCTTGTAATTTTATATACTTATAAAGTTTTGCACTATTAAATTTTAATGCTCCCATGGATATGAAAATTAATTTGTTTACCTCAATGAGATGTTTTAATATTTGATTTAATTTACACTGTGTATTGAGTGGTTTATGCGGATTTGTGAAATGAGATTAAATAATGGAGTTGGGATTGAGAAATATATTGGGAGTGTCTTTATTTTCAGGTTTTGAAGAATTATTTTCTCAAAATATAGACGACACTCTGCCAAAAGTTTTGTAAAAATTACGGAGATTTTAAATATCTAAAAATTTAATTTATGTTTGGACTTTAAATAAAGGTTTTTAAAATCTGAAAAAAAAAATTTACCCACCAATTTAAAAATGAACGAAAATTGTTTTAAAATCCCTTGTAGTATATTTAATGGGTTACCGGTAGGCGAAGTACGGTAATTCATTAGGTATACTACAGGAGCATGTTACATCTTACGAGGAGGAGGGTGTGACATGTTTGACCACACTTCCTTCATGGAAGTTGTTCCTACTTTGATTTCATTTTTTGAATCACCTGATTTAGAGTTTTAGAACTCAAGTTATGGTCAATTTTCTAAGACTGGTTCATTGACCCTTTATGGTTCCAGAACCAGGCAGATTCTGGAGTCAAACTTTGTCCTAATGGCTAGATATGTTACAATCATATTTAGGCCTAATGTCCATCATATGAGTTGTTCTCCTACCTCTTAGGGTCACTCAAGTTCAAGAATCACAATTTTTCAGGTTATGTATGGTGAGTTATAGCCAATTAACTGACCTAGACTCCTGAACCCCTGTGCCTTCAGGATTTCAGGTTTAGGTTAGTGTCTTTGATTCCCTTTTTAGGGTTCTTACACTCAAAATTTGAGGAAAGTTCCAAAATCAAAGTTGAAGTCCTATTTCTTAAGTTGCCATAATAGTTTGGCTCATCCCAATTGGAGTTTTCTAGTGATAGATATGATTTAAATACTGTTCTAAGGTCAATTAGCTATTTAGGTCAATTTCAAAATTTGGAGGACTGAATTGTCCTAGCAAATTCTCTAAGTTGCATTAGGTTCTGGGTTTTGCTTAAAACACCAAAATTATATTTCTAGATCTTATGGAGATTTTGGATTTTGATTCACTACATTTTCAGTTTTGTGGCCTAAGTGATGGCATTTTTGCCAAAACTGATCAGGCAGGTTAAAGTCTAGAATTTTAGGTCAGGTTCTAGTTCTGGTTAGAATTGTTAACCTAAATTGATCTAGTAAATTGGTTGGGTTAAAGTTAGAATTGGGCTCTGTGTTCCTCATAAATAATGTGCTCCTATGTCTAACCTTTCCATTAGTTCAAGAATCAAGTCATTCTGACCTTCCTAGAGTGAGTTATGTCCATTTGAACATTTATTGTTCATATGGTCATTTTTCAAAGTCCAGCAGGTGGTTACCAGGATTCAAGCCAATTTTAGGTTATGCTAGGTTCAGTTTCTGGGTAGGATCTCTACATGAAAAATGTGGCTTTATGTCCTAAGTTTCATCTCCAATTGGTCTTGCACTAATAGGAGCAATGTGGCTCTACTTATGGCCACATAACCACACTAGACTCAAGGTCCAGAATTCCCTACACAGAAATTCAACACTTCCAATCTTAATTCCACATAACTACCAAACTTCAATCACATTCATTGCACTTCAAATATTTAATAATCAATCTCAACAATGTCAATTTCAAGCCACAACAAAAAATCCCCAAATTTAGGTAAAAACCCTAACTTCCAATTTCCTAAATTCACACTACGCATATAATTTAAGTTCTAACTCATTTATACTCATCACATGACGTCACTAAACAAGTTTAAGACAATTAAAACCATCAAACCATAATTCTCCCCATGGCTGCCGAAATCTAGGGTTTCCATTTATTCATTATATTCTTTTAATTTCATGGAATTTCAACTCAATTCAACATGCTAACAATACTTAAAGAAGAAAGGAAACTTATATATTGCATTAACCTTATGTTAACCAATCTTTGACTTGCTAAACTTCAAGATTTCCTTCAATTCTTGGCTGCCTATAGCTTTTCCAAGGTGTAGAATCAAATTTTTGTGAAGACAAGTATGGGTTTTAGGGTGAGAATGGAAGGGAAATCAAGCTTGAAAGCCTTGAAAATGGTGGAGGCTTATTACCTGTGGTGGTTCGGCCAAGAGCATAAGGGAGGAAGAAGATTACTTTAATTAATGTAATTTATCTTATGTTTATATATTTATCCTAATGTAATTTCATTAAATTTTTAATGATGTCATTTTGTCATCATGCTTACTCATGCTTAGGTCATCATGTGGTAAGGCTTATGTCATAATTCAATTTCATTTTCTTTTCTTTCTTTTCCCTTTTCCATTACACAATTCATTATTTTAATTTATTTTAAATGTTTTGTTCTTACACTTTTTGATTGACATTCAGGTCAAGATTCAACACTGAGAGTGAAATGATAAAAAATGCCCTTCGTTGTGTTCATTGAGTTATAATTGTCTTTACCAATTGACATAAATTTTCTTGTACCTCCTTGACATTTTTATTGTCATTTAAACCTCATATATCCTTCAATTAAATCCTAAATATTTATCTCATAGGGTTCCCCATGAGTTTGGGGTTAACAATTGTATTCACAGTCGCTTTCCGTTAGGGTTACCCATCGCTGAAACCTTGACTCCTTTAACCTATTGGCATTTCATTTCTTCTATTTTTCCTTAATTTTACATGGTCTTTATTCAATCAATTTATGTCTCCTCACTCTAGTTTAAGTATAGTTCCAGACATCCTGGCTATTTGAATAGACATTAGTCATCGGAACAGTAGAATATACAAACTACCTAAAGTGAGGGAATTATAATAAAAGCACTTGTACTTCTTAGTTTCGTGATATTATGAGCTTTTAGTCTACTTTTTGCAATGAGGTCATTGTACCAACTCTTGCCTGTCTTATGTAACTAGCTACGTAAAACTCCATCCATCTCCTCTACCTCAAATTTAAATCGCACTATTGAAAAATATATTTTAAGCTTTTATGGTCAGTGTATATTTTACATAGTTCACCATATAGGTAATGCCTCTAGATTTTTAGTGCAAAGACTACAGCAGCCATTTTCATATCATGAGTGGGGTAGTTCTGCTCATGCTTATTTAACTGCCTCGAAGTATAAGCCACCACTTAACCATGTTGCATCAAGACACACCTTAACCCAATTCTAGAAGCATCACAGTACACTTATGCCCTTCTCCACTTACAGACAAAGTCAACACAGGGGCTGTAGTTAAACAGTCCTTGAGCTTTTGGAAGCTTTCTTCACATTTATCTGACTAGAAGAATGGGACATTCTTTCGAGTCAACCGTGTTAGAGCTCCTATTCTGGAGAAATTTTGCACAAAATGCCTGTAGTAACCTACTAGGCTAAGAAAACTTCACATCTCGGTGAATGTAGTAGGCCTAAGCCAATCAGTTACTACTTTAATTTTCTTAGGGTCCACCCCAATACCTTCACTAGAGACCACATGTCCTAAGAATGTGATGCTTGATGGAATTGGGAAGCATGTTTAGGGCCTTAGAGGATAGATTTTAAAATTTTTTCTCTAGGGTTTCACGCATACATACAAGTGTATTATGATCCTAGTCAATCTCTAATGCCCTAAAGTATGTCAAAACACTCTTTTAACATGCATTTGGGATTCATTTGCCATTAAGGATTGAGATTTAGTATTTAAACCTAATTAAACCCTAGCTTAAAAGGGGTTCAAAAAATACTAATCTCAAAGGCACAGAATCACACTCCTTATTCCCATTGGTAGTCTCCAAGAGCTTCAATTTAGGCTCCTCTAGCTTGTTCACCACAAGCTTCCATCAAGATCACCTTAGGCAGCCTCAAATCCTCTCTTTGATGCTTGCCAACCACTAACAATTAGGGTGTGTGTCATTAGATGATGTTCTAATGGATGTAGGTGGCTAGAAACATTTTCTAGAATTTTTTATTCAAGAAAGAAAACAAGCTTTCTTTCAAGTATCAATGGAAGAAATATAGAGGTTGCTGTCCAACATGAGTAAGGAAGAAGAAGATGCAAGTTTCTTTTTATCTTTTATTTATATACAAGAAACAAAAACTATTAATAGAGTGCCACATGTCAAGCTCTAATTTAATCTAGCCTTTATGTGTCTTAATCTCATTATGACACTTGTCAATGTAAGATTAAATCATCAATAATTGATCTTCCATCAATGGAAAACAAGTGGCACACATCTATAGGTGCCACGTGTCACCATCTCATGGTACCACGTGTTACCATATAAAATTACCATTTTGCCCTTTTATTGAATTTTGAGTTCTCAACCCAAAATAGTAATTTCTCTCTCAAATTAATTTATATCACATATAAATTAGTTAATCAATTAATCTTTGTTAATTAATTTTATAATTAAATTCATATTTAAACACTTTAAATATAAATTCAATTTACATCCATTATTCAAGATTTGATTTCAAGTCATGTTAGAGACTTTGCAATCTTATTGCAAACCAAATATATTTAATTAATTAATTAAACTTTTTAATTAATCCATTAAATATAATTAACTTAGTGGTTAACTTGTGTAGGTGTGTGACTTACTATACTCATTACTAACTAGTAATGAGAAACGATATTAACTCTTAATATCATTGGAACTCTTCCAGACCACAAATGATTTCCCCAAATCATTTTAGGTATCTCATAGACCATGGTTGATACCTAGCATAGCATGCCATAGCCACCAAATTAGCAATAAGAAATATCTTAAAATGAACCTTTAATCAAACATCACCATGCTTTCTTCATGAAAGTTGTTCCTTTATATCTTTTCTTTGTTTTCCTTGTTAAATCATGTCATTTGGAGTTTTAGAACTCAAGTTATGGTCAAATAACCAAAACTGGTTCATTAACTCATTCTAGTTCCAGAACTAGGCAGATTCTAGAGTTAATTTTTCCTTAATTATTTAGACATGTTACAGCCACTTTTAGGCTTAATCTTCTTCATAGGAGTTGTTACTCTATATCTTATGATTACTCAAAATTTTGAATTATAATTTTTCAAATTTTTTAGAATTATTTATAGCAAATTAACTGGCTTGAACTCAGGTACCCTGTATCTACAAGATTTTAGGTTCAGGTCAGTGGCTTTATCTCCCATTACACTCAAAATTTGAGAAACATTTCTAAATCAAAGTTGAAGCTCTATCTCTTTGGTTTCTAGAACAGTTTGGCTCATCCCAATTGGAGTTTTCTAGTGAGACATATGATAAAAAAACTGTTCTGGGGTCAAGTGTAGTTTGGTCAAATTCCCGGTTTTGATGTGCTGAATTTTTCTAGCCATTTGACCTAATTCCTTTGGGTTCTGGGTTTTTGTCAAAACACCAATATTGTAGATTTATATCTTATGAAAAATTTTCCATTGGTTTCACTACATTTGGATTTTTTTAGACCAAGTTATGTCCTTTTTTCCACAACTAGTTGGGTATGCCTAAGTCCAGAATTTCTGAACAGTTTGGTTTTAGACAATTTTGTTGACCTAAATTTTGCTAGCAAATTAGTTTAGTTAGAGGCAATTATGAGTTCTGTGTTCTTCATGAAAAATGTGATCCTATGTCTAGCCTTTTCAATGGTATAAAAATCAAGTTAATCTAACCTTTCTAGAGGAAGTTATGCCCAAATGTTCATTTGGTCATTTTTCTGGGTTTAGGTTATGGTCATCGGAATTCAAGCAGTAATTAGGTCAAGTTGTGGATAGTTTTTGGGTATGGTTTCTTCATGAAAAATGGAGAATTTTGACCCTAGTTTCATCTCTAAGTGGCCCCATACCAATTGGAGCAACACAAATCTAGATATGGCTTAAAAACAACACTGGACTTAAGAGTCCCACAACTTGCATGAAAATGTGCACTCCCAATTTCAATTCCTCCAACTCCCAAACTTCAAATAACATTCATAGCACTTCTAAAGATCAATAATTCATCTCAACAAGGTCAAATTCCAGCCATAGCACAAAATCCCCAATTTATTGTCAAAACCCTAGTTTCAATTGTCTAATTTGTGCAAACTCAATTCATTCAACTTCTAATGCACATAGTCTTATCAAGCATCATCACTACACCAATTTATATCAATTAGAAACATCAAAGTCTACTCTTCATCATGGCTGCTGAATTTAGGGGTGTTCAATTCTTTATCAATTTTGCCAAAAAAAAAAAATCTTTATCAATTTCTTTCAATTTCATGAATTTCCAACCTAATTTGTCATGCTTACTATACCTAGAAGTGAAAGGAAAGCTTATAGTGCACTAACCTTCTGTGGACACCTCTTAAACTTGTAAAAACTCTAATTTTTCTTCACTTCTTGGCAACCACAATATTCCCTATGGTGTAGGGACAATTTTTAATGAAGGAAGCTTAGGATTTTATGGTGAGAAAGGGGAGGAAATCAAGCTTATGAAAGAGAAAAATGAAGGAAGGCAACACTCAAAGTGGTTCGGCCATGGAAGGGTCAAGGGAGAAGAAGATGACTTTTATTCATTTTGTCTCTTTTTAAACTCTTTCTTATCCTCTTTTTGTAGTTGTTAAATTCCCATTGGTTAGAAATTTTTAAATGATGTGATTATGACATCGTGCTTAGGTAATAAATTCTATTTCTTTTTTTTTTCTTTTCTCATTTCTATACATAAATTCATAATTTAATTTATTTTATGTGTTTTAATCTCTCTCATTTTAATTGACATTTAGGTTAAAATTCATCACTGAGGGTGAAATCATCAAAATGCCCTCCATTGTTCTTATATAGTTATACTTGTCTGTACCAACTCAATTCAACTCAACTAAGCCTTTATCCCAAAAATTTGGGGTCGGCTATATAGATTCGCTTTCTCCACTCTAAACGATTTTGGGTTAAATCCTCAGAAATGTGTAATGCTTCTAAGTCATGTTGTACTACTCTCCTCCAAGTCAATTTAGGTCTACCCCTTTTTTTCTTTCTATCCTCTAACCTAATGTGCTCTACTTGTCTAACTGGAGCCTCCGTATTTCTACGCTTCACATGACCAAACCACCTCAATCTCCCTTCTCTCAATTTATCTTCAATTGGCACCACTCTTACCTTTTCTCTAATACTCTCATTATGGACTTTATCTAATCTAGTATGGCCACTCATCCACCTTAACATTATCATCTCTGTAACTCTTATCTTAGATGCACACGACTCTTTCAGTGCCCAACACTCACTACCATATAACATAACCGGTCGTATGGCGGTACGATAAAATTTTCCTTTCAACTTATTGGGAATCTTACGATCACATTAAACTCCCGTGGCACGTCTCCACTTCAACCATCCGGCTTTAATCCTATGACTAACATCTTCCTCACATCCTCCATCTACTTAAAGGACTGAGCCTAGATATTTAAAGTGATTACTTTGGGACAGTACCACTCCATTCAAACTAACTCCTTCCCTATCACCAGTTTGTCCTTCACTGAACTTGCAATGCATGTATTCTGTCTTCGTTCTACTTAACTTAAAACCCTTTGACTCTAGAGCACTTCTCCAAAGCTCTAGCTTTCTATGACTCCTTCTCGTGTCTCATCTATCAGAACAATATCATCTGCAAACGTCATGCACTAAGGAATACTCTCTTGTATATGTTTCGTCAATTCATCTAAAACTAATGTAAAAAGGTAAGGGATTATGGCTGATCCTTGGTGTAATCCAATTGAGATCGGAAAATCACTTGTGTCCCCTCCCACCGTGCGCACAATAGTAGTTGCTCCTTCATACATATCTTTCAACACTTGTATGTACCTAATAGATACCCTCTTTTGTTCTAACACATTCCATAAGACATCTCTTGGAACACTATCATAAGCCTTCTCCAAACCAATAAAAACTATGTGCAGATCTTTCTTCACGTCTCTATATTTCTCCATCAAGCTTTTAATGAGAAAAATTGCTTCCATAGTTGAACGACCGGGCATGAAACCAAATTGATTGAGAGAGATAGAAGTATAATGACGTAGTCGATGCTCCACAACTCTCTCCCACAACTTCATAGTATGGCTCATGAGTTTAATTCCCCTATAGTTTGAGCAACTCTGTATGTCTCCCTTATTTTTAAAAATAGGTACTAAGATACTTCTCCTCCATTCATCAGGCATTTTCTTTGAGTTTAGAATTTTATTAAATAATTTAGTTAACCATGTCACTCCCATATCTCCCAAACACTTCCATACTTCAATTGGTATTTCATTGGGTCCACAGGCTTTACCCACTTTCATTCTCTTAAGTGCTTCCTTTACTTCTAAAGATCTAATCCTTCTAGTATAATTCACATTCTTTTCTATTTTCTATAATCTATATTCGCACTATTACCATTTTGACTATTATTAAAGAGATCATTAAAATAATTTCTCCATCTTTCTTTAATGTCCTCATCTTTCACCAACACTTTTCCTTCTTTATCCTTAATGCACCTAACTTGATTGAGATCATGACATTTCCTTTCTCTCCTCCTTGCTAATCTATAAATATCTTTCTCCCCTTCTTTAGTTCCAAGTTTCTCATATAACTTTTCAAAGGCCTGTGCTCTTGCTTGACTAACTGCATATTTTGCCTCTTTCTTTGATATCTTGTACTGTTCATATGCCTCATTATTATCACATTTAGGTAATTTCTTATACCATTCCCTTTTTCTCTTCACTACCTTTTGTACTTCCTCATTCCACCACCATCTCTCTTTTGAGGGTGGTCCATGTCCGTTAGACTCTCCAAGTACTTTTCTAGCTACTTCTCTAATCTTTAATGCCATCTGTATTCACATATCATTGGCCTCCATATCCAGCTTCCATATTTCAGACTTGAGAAGCTCATTTTTGAACTTCACTTGCTTTACTCCCTTGAACTCCCACCACTTTGTTCGAGCTACACTATTTCTTCTGACCTTACTTGAATTGTTCCTAAACTTGACATCCAAGACCACCAACCGATGTTAACTTGTTAAAGGCTCTCCTGGAATGACCTTGCAATCCTTGCATAAAGCTCTATTTGTCTTCCTGGTTAAGAGAAAGTCGATTTGGCTTCTATGTTGCCCACTTTTGAAAGTCACTAAATGTGACTCTCTTTTTATAAAGTAGGTATTTGCTAGCATTAGGTCGTATGCCATAGCAAAGTCCAGGATGCTTTTTCCCTCCTCATTTCGACTTCCAAAACTAAAACCTCCATGAACATTCTCATATCCTTGTCTATCACTTCCTACATGTCCATTCAAATCTCCACCAATGAAAACATTCTCTTCATTCGGTATGCTTTGTATTAAATCATCCATATCTTCCCAAAACCTTTGTTTACTCTCGCTGTCTAGTCCTATTTGTGGGGCATAAGCACTAATTATATTTATAGTTTCTCCTTATAGTACTAGCTTTACTAGTATATTTCTATCTCCTACTCTTTTCACAGCTATTACTGCATCTTTCAATGTCTTGTCTATGATTATGCCCACTCCGTTCTTATTTCTCTCCTTTCCGGTAAACCACAGTTTGTACCCTGAATTACCCACTTCCTTACTTTTCTCTCCTACCCATTTAGTCTCCTGAATGCAACCAATATTCACCCTTCTCCTTTCCAAAGTATCCTCAAGCTCCATTAATTTTCCTGTAAGTGATCCAACATTCCAAGTACCAACCCTGATCCTCCTCCTAACCTGCTCCTTCCTAATTGGTCTCTTTTTATGATATCTTCTATTGTTTTTTATGTCTATCTTGTGTTCTGTTCCACCATCTGTTCTACCATCTATCCTATGGACTAACTTCTTTACCCACACCCGTCCATGATGTGGGAACCCTTACTCACTTAACACCAAACCAGGGCGCCGGCATGGCGCGTCGCTTTCGGTGAATGCCCTACACCCATGCATATTTCTCACTACACCCGGGCTCCGATGTAGCGCGTCGTTAGTAGAGGGCGCGTCGCTTTTAGCAACTGTCTTCGCAGTTGCTTCCCAGTACAGTCACCTATCGTCAGAACCTCGGCTCATTTAACCTATTGCATTTCATTACTTATATTTTTCTTTAATTTTTCTTGGTCTTTATTTAATCATCTCATGACTCCTCACTCTAGTTTGAGTGTAGTTCCTGACATCTTGGCTGTCTGAACAGACGTTAGTCATTGGAATAATAGAATGTACAGTCTACCTAAAGTGAGGACGTTACAATTCTCCCCCTCTAAATAAAATTTCGTCCTTGAAATTTATCTAGCGTAAATAATTGAGAAACTACTATCTCCTTATTTCTCTACTTTTTCATGTTATAATTCTTCACTTTCTCCTTAATCTGTCTTACTCAATTTAGCTCTAAAATTTTATCTCAATTCGTTTTACACCTATCTTCTTTCATTTCATATACAAGATCTATCAATACATATGCTAAAGTATTATAAAAAGAAAATATACTTCTGCTAACATCTACTGGATCGGCTCCTCATGAGCCATAGCATATACTCGAGGTGCCAATCAAGCCTTGGGTCACTCAATCGTCTTAAAAGCTGGTCTTTGTGAGGCACCCATCACCTCTAGCCTCGTGGGTCGTCTACCCCTTTGGGCTGCGGGGGTAGATCTCTCTGCCTGTGGTGGGGCAGTGGGAACACGCCTCTATGGGCAATCTCGTAAGAAATGATCTGTAGACCAACATTTAAAGCATATTCTAGTCAATAATTGGCACTCTCCTCGGTGCCTTCTCCCATAGAGAGTACACTCTAGCACTAGGGCTGATCCCTGTTAGTATTATGCCATAGAGCATATCATTTAGTATGTATCTTGTACATATTTTTATTAATAAAAGGCATTTCCACTTTTCCGTTTACATAATATATTTATGTGTAATAGAAAAGGTCCATTGATATTTTGTTAGAAATATTATTCTTAAGTTGTTAAGAATATGAGTGACAATATTTCTAGCACAGTATCATAAATAGGTTCACAATCGAGGATACTTCATAATAAGGACATGACTTATCCAGAAAGATTGTATTCATGTTTGTTCCCAAGTTATTTATATGAGATATAAATAAGATGGAATGGTGAGTCTCATGCCATACAACAAACATGATAGGCACTTATAAATGATAAGTAGACTGAACCAGTAACACTTATAACAAGCACATGGAGTTTACTCTTGTCAATGTTTTTTCATAAATCATATCAGTGCATATAATCTTTAGACCTGATATAGCACAGTTATCTTGTATATAGGTAGTTTGAGTCTGATACTGCTTTCATACTTGTACTGTGTATGGGTATATGGGCATCTGTTGGCTCCTACTAGTTATATATGGAGGTAAGTGTTGATCAAGATGGAATCTGTTCCTCTAAGTAAATAGAGATAAAATCCTATGTTCATTTAATTGTTCTTGATGTTTCAAGTTCCTGGCCAGGACAGATAGATTTATTCAGAAAAGAGTTTCTGATGAGAAAATCTTTTTAATCAAGAATTGGAATTAAAAGAGATCATAATATTCATAGCAAATGGAGTTTGACATAAACCATGACTCCAGCTTGAGTTGGGATTTTATAACAGAGAGATTCTAGTGCATGGTAACATATGATTATAGGTTTATTTAAGGTAAACCTTATTACTAATTGGGTGGCCATGGCATGCTATGCTAGGTGTTAACCATGGTCTATGAGGTGCATAAAATGATTTAGAGAAATCATTTATGGTAAGAAAGGGTTCTGATGATATTAAGAGTTGATATCATGTCTCATTGCCAATTAGTGATGAGCCTAGTAAGTCACACACATACACAAGTTATCACCTATTTAAATATGATTTAATTAATTAATTAAAGAGTTTAATTGATTAATTAAATAGGTTTGGTTTGCAATTAAATTGCAAAGTCCCTTGCACGACTTGAAACCAAATCTAGATTATTGGATGTATAGTATAAGTTAAATTTATATTTAAAGTGTTTAAATATGAATTTAATTAATGAGAAATTAATTAATAGAGATTAATTAATTAATTTATATTTGATATAAATTAGAAGAAGAAAAAATATTTATTTTGGGTTAAGAACTCAAAATTAAGACACAGGGGTATTTTGGTCATTTCACAGTGTGACACGTGGCACCATGAGATGGTGACACATGGGATTACACATAAGCTTGCCAAATGTTTTTTAATCATGTGAGATGATTAAAATCAAGATTAAATATAGGTTTGACTCTTGGCACAATGTGATTGGGTCACTTAAACATAGAGCTAATCAAAAGGTGACATGTGGCAAGGGTTTAAGGTGTTAACCTAGCTATATAAGTGTTGTTATGAGAAAGAAAAAAACAACCAGCAGCCACTCCTCTCCTTTGTCACGCCATTTTGAGGCTCTCCATCTATTCTTCTTCATCTCTCATCAATTCAAAGAGATTAGCCATCAATCTCTTGAATTAAGAACACTAAAAATTGTTTCTAGTGTCCTGTTTACATATCTAATCTCTTAAAAGGCAGAAATTGAATTTCTAATTAATAGAAAAAGCTTTAGAAGCTATTCAAGGGCTGCCATAGGTGTTCTTGGTGTGGACAAACTAGAGGGACAACATCTGGTGTCCTGAAGACAAATCTCAAAGGCGCAGACACGCTGTAGTGTATAAAGAGGTTAGTGTAATTGTTCTTCATTTAATCTAGGGTTCTAAAATTAATCTGATTAATTTTAAAATCTTAAATGGCAAATACAGATCCAAAAACATATTAAAAAGAGTTTTAATATGTTTTTTTATCATTGAAATCAAATAGATAAAAATAAATCTTGCATGATGCATGTGACCCTAGGTGAAAATTTTTGAATTCAATGGTACAAACTTATATTTTTCACGCTTTCGTTCCTTCAATTGGTATCAGAGCCACTATATTTGCCATTTAGATTGATGTTTATAAGATTTAATTGTGTGTTTGATCATGAGATCAAAAGTTCATTACTGGTTGCAAAGCCAAGGTGGCAGCACAAATGATGAACACCATGGTGCGCATGTTTGATGCACCACAATGGTGTGCAAAGGTAAATGGATGGTGAATGTGCAATTGTTGTATGATCTAAGATCCATTTTATGTCTAATTAAATTGTTTAATTAGATTTTTTATCACACAATTACATTATGATTCAAATCAGAATTTTAAAAATTGTTTGAATATGATTCAATTCTGAATTTTAAAAGTTGTTTGAATGTGATTCAAATATGAATTTTTTAAGTTGTTTGAATCATATTTAAATCTGATTTTTTAAAATTGATTGAATAAAATTCAGATCTGATTTTTTTAAAAAAATGATTGAATGTGATTCAAATATGGTTTTTTAAAAAATGTTTGAATGTGATTCAAATCTGAATTTTAAAAGTTGTTTGAATGTGATTCAAATCTAAATTTTTAAATTTGTTTGAATGAGATTCAAATATGAATTTTTAAATTTATTTGAATCATATTCAAATTTGGATTTTTAAGTTGAATATGAGATATTCAATTTAATTTAAGTATGTATGTTTTATTTAATTATTAAATAGTGATATGCATGATGAATGATCATGGACTATAAAAGACCAATGTGATTATATTTATTTCTTTTATGTTTCTTTGGGATTCTAAATTAATTAATTTATTTTAATTTATTTTGGGCATGTATTATTAAGTTTGTAATAATTTTTGGATTGTAATTTCATTTATTTAAGTTCTTGTAAATTTGCCTTGGTATGCCAAGGACTACTATGTAATATTGGATTGCAAGAAGTTCAAGGAGGTCAAGAGCATTGGTGGGACCAGTGGGAGGAATTCAAGATCAAGTGTTAATTATGTACTCCTTCAGCAACTCTTGTAAAATGAATGAATGAAATGCACCTAGGAATGCCTTGATTCAATTCTTGGTGGCTCAGAATTGAATCCCTTAGAAAGTCCATGATCATACCATATTTATTGCTTATCCATGAATGCATGAGATGTATGGGAATGTATGCTATTATATGATATATGCATGCTAATTAGATAATGTGCAAAGTGAGACCTTAATAGTAATTAGAATGACCATAAAATCTTCCAAACAAATGATTAAGTTGGAAATGCTATAATTAAAGTAATTATAACATAGACCATCCATTGGGGCAATTATTTTAAGAAATTTTAAATAGTTGCATAAGATGCAATTAATTTAAGAGATTTTCTTAAGAATAATTGTTAAGCATGAGATGTTGTAAATATGTAAATAGTTTGGTGGCCAATATTGGATGTACCTGAGGACATTAAAATTATTTGCATAATTACTGGCTCAATGGGATCAACTTAACTAATGCAAGATAAGTAAATAATGGATGTACCTGAGATTTTGAGCGTTAGGGGCTCGGTAAAGGATTGAACCTCACATGAGATGTGATGGGCAACGAGTTGCTCACTTATAGTTTATTGTAATTCCAATAATGGATGTACCTAAGGATGATCAATAGAATTATAAGAATTCATTCACCCACTAGAAATCCATCCAACTAAGATTTCCGTTTTCTACTTTAGAAGTGTAGGATTCGCTAAGTTAGTGGGAGGGCCAATTTGATTAAAAGACCATAATCATTTTGGTTAATTACATGATACATTTACTAAATAATTTGGTTATTTTCTGCAGTTAATTTTCTGATAAAAATGAGCACAGAACAACTACCACCATCCAATATCCTTGCAAGCATACTTGATCGCAATAGGTTGATAGGACCTAATCTATATGATTAGCTAAGAAATTTGAAACTTGTCCTGAACCTTTAACATATAGGATATGTTCTAGATTCAAATGTTCCTGGTCCCTTACCTCCAGAGGCCACACAAGAGGAACATGAAACTTTGGATAAGTGAAAGGAGCATGATATGAGAGCTAAGTGTTACATGCTTGTTTCCATGAGTAATGAGTTACAAAAGCAGCATGAGAACATGTTGAGTGTGAGTGAGATCCTCCTTCACCTACAAGAGTTGTATGGTGAGCACAGTAGGAATGCTAGGTATGAGATATCTAGACAGTTATTCCGTATGAGGATGTCTGAGGGACAGAATGTTGGGGATCATATCCCACAAGATGATTCGGCTAATTGAGCAGTTAGAACATATTGACTTCAACATGGATTTCCAACTACAGACGAATTTGATCATTCAGTCCCTTCCTGAGTCTTTTGGGAATTTTGTGACAAATTTCCATATGACTCAATAGGAATGCACCTTAGCTGGTTTACTCAACATGCTGGTTATTGCACAAAAGAATATGCCGGGCAATAAAGGAAAAGAGGTAGCTTTGATTGCATCTTCTTCTGCTAGAAAGTCCAACAAGAAGAAGGGCAATAAGAAAAATAAGCCTCAAATTCCTGGTCCTTCCAAGAAAATAGCTAAATAGAAAAGGAAGACTAAAGCTGATAAAGGCAAAGGAAAGTGTTTCCACTGCCAAAAGGATAGGGACTGGAAAAGGAACTGCCCAGAGTATCTTGCTTCTCTGAAGGACAAGAAGGATACACCTTCGGAAGGTATGTCCATATCTTGTTATTTAGATTCTGATGATACTCATAGTTCATCTACAGCTTGGGTTTTAGATACTGATGCCAGTTCTCACATTTCTAATGATATGCAGGAACTAGCAAATAGTAGCAGCTTGCGTTCTCAAGATGTTAGAGTCCGGATTGGCAATGGCTCAACTGTTGAAGCTTTAGCCATAGGAAAATCTTTTTACATGTTTGGACATGTTTTGTGTTTGGATAATATTTTATATGTACTTGATGCTTTTAAGAACATCATTTCTATATCTAGTTTGACTAGAAATGGCTATAAATTTCAGTTCACAAATGATGCTTGCAATATTTATTTTGGAAATAAATATGTTGGTTCGGGTTATATGAATGATGGTCTTTATTATTTGGATAATAATGACAAACACAAAATGAATGCAAGTGATCTAAAAGAATGCAATGCCATGGTGAAAACCCACTCAAGTTCAAAATATATTTGGCACTTAAGGTTATGTCATGTTGCAAAAGATAGGATTGCAAAACTGGAGAAAATGGGGATTCTATCCTCATTGGGCTCTGAGCCTACTCCAACTGGTGAATCTTGCCTTCAGGGCAAAATGACTAGATCACCCTTTGTTGGACAAGGGCTAAGAGCTGAAAATATTTTGGAGATAATACATAGTGATGTATGTGGTCCATTTAAAGAAATGGCTAGAGGGGGCTTTCATTATTTTATTACCTTTACTGATGATAAATCAAGATTTGGGTATTTGTATTTGATGAAATACAAACATGAATCCTTTGAAAAGTTTAATGAATTTAAATCTGAAGTGGAAAATCAAACAGGAAAGAGTATTAAAGCTCTTTGATCAGATCGTGGAGGTGAATATTTGAGTACTGAATTTGATGAATACTTGAGAGAGCATGGCATTGTTTCTCAGCTGACTTCTCTAGGAACGCCAAAAAGGAGAAATCGTACCCTATTAGATATGGTACATAGTATGATGAGCTATACTGATATGCCAATCTTCTTTTGGGGATTTGCATTAGAATCAGCTTTGTATATTCTGAATAGGATTTCATCAAAATCAGTTTCTTCCACACCTTATGAGATATGGCATGGAAGAAAACCAAGTCTTAAGCATGTTAAGATTTGGGGTTGTCCAGCTTATATTAAAAAGCTGAACACTGATAAATTGGAGACCAGATCAGAAAAATGTCGATTTGTTGGATATCCAAAAGATAGTTTTGGATATTATTTTTATTTGCCTACTTCACAAAAGGTTGTGATAAGTAGAGATGCCATATTTCTTGAACAACAGTTTGTTCAAGAAGGAGGCAAAGGAAGGAAAATAGAGTTAGAATTGGAGAATTCTGACCAATCAACAGATCAGATGGATATAGATCCATCTAGTCAACCTATACTCGTTGATGAAACATCTATAGCTGTTCCTCGTAGAACAACCAGGGTATCTCACCCACCAGTGAGATATGGTTTTCTTCATGAAGAAGAACAAGAGTTGTCTACTCATGAAGAAGTAGATCATGGAGATGATCCACTAACCTATGAAGAAGCTATATTAGATATAAACTCTTCAAAATGGATTGATGCTATGAAATTCGAGATTGATTCCATGTATAAGAATCAAGTTTGAGATCTTGTTGACCCATCTAAAGGTATTGTACCTATAGGGAATAACTAGGTTTTCAAGAAGAAAATTGGTTTTGATGGAAAGGTAGAGACCTATAAGGAAAGGCTAGTAGCGAAAGGGTTTTGCCAAAGGCAAGGAGTCAACTATGAGGAGACTTTCTCGCCTGTTGCCATGCTTAAATTAATTAGGATTTTATTAGCAATAGCTGCATACTATGATTATGAGATTTGGCAGATGGATGTTAAAACAGCTTTTCTCAATGGATAAATTGAAGAAAACATTTTCATGGAACAACCTACGGGTTTTGAATCCCAAGATGGTTCCAAGGTATGCAAGCTAAAGCGATCCATTTATGGGTTGAAATAAGCTTCGAGGAGTTGGAACATCTGTTTTGATGAAGCCATAAAATCCTTTGGTTTTATAAAAAATGAGGATGAGCCATGTGTATGTAAGAAGGTTAGTGAAAGTGCTATCACTTTCCTTGTCTTATATGTGGATGACATACTATTGATGGGTAATGACACAGGTATGTTGACAACTATAAAGGTATGGTTGTCAAATACATTCTCCATGAAAGACTTAAGGGAGGCAACCTATATTCTTAGGATTCGCATACATAGAGATAGAGCAAAAAGAATAATTGGTTTATCCCAAAGTTAATACTTGGAAAAGGTGTTAAAGAGGTTTAACATGCTTGATTCCAAGAGAGGATTGTTACCAGTGAGACATGGTATCCACCTTTATAAAGAGATGTCTCCAAAGACACCTGAAGAAAGAGATAAGATGGTCAGGATTCCATATGCTTCGGCTATTGGAAGTTTAATGTATGCAATGTTGTGTACTAGGCCGGATATCGCATATGCTGCTAGTTTGACTAGCAGGTATCAATCCAATCCAGGTTTAGAACACTAGATAGCTATCAAGAATATTCTTAAGTACTTGAGAAGAACTAAGGATTTATTCTTGATTTATGGAGGTGGAGACTTGCAATTGGATGGTTATACTAATTTTGATTTCCAATCAGATATCGATGATAGAAATTCTATCTTTGGATATGTGTTCATTTGTAATGGAGGTGCAGTCAGTTGGAAGAGCTCCAAACAGAGCATGACTGCAGATTCCACAATATAGGCTGAGTATATTGCTGCATCAGATGCTGTAAAGGAAGCTGTTTGGATAAAGAAGTTTGTGATAGAACTTACAGTAGTTCCTTCCATTGAGTCAGCAGTTCCACTACACTGTGACAACAATGGAGCAGTCATACAGGCTAAGGAACTAAGGTCTCACCAGAAATCCAAACACATAGAAAGGCGCTACCACATTATCAGAGAAATAGTTAGGCGAGGCGATGTAGCCATGCAGAAAATAGCATCAGCTGAAAAATCCAGCTAATCCATTCACTAAGCCTATGTCACACACTCAGTTAGACCGACATCTTAAGAAGATAGGTCTAAGATATTGTAATGAATGGGTCTAGTGCTAGTGGGAGATTGTTAGTAGTATGCCCTAGAGCATATCATTTAGGATGTATCTTGTACATATTTTTATTAATAAAAGGAATTTCCACTTTTCCGTTTACATAATATATTTATGTGTAATAGAAAAGGACCATTGATATTTTGTTAGAAATATTATTCTTAAGTTGTTAAGAATATGAGTGACAATATTTCTAGCACAAAGTATCATAAATAGGTTCACAATCTAGGATACTTCATAATAAGGACATGATTTATCCAGAAAGATTGTATTCATGTTTGTTCCCAAGTTATTTATATGAGATATAAATAAGATGGAATAGTGAGTCTCATGCCATATAACAAACATGATAGGCACTTATAAATGATAAGTAGGCCGAACCAATGACACTTATAACAAGCACATGGAGTTTACTTTTGTCAATGTTTTGTCATAAATCATATCAGTGCATATAATCTTTAGACCTGAGAAAGCACAGTTATCTTGTATATAGGTAGTTTGAGTCTGATACTGCTTTCATACTTGTACTATGTATGGGTATATGGGCATCTTGGCTCCTACTAGTTATGTATGGATGTAGGTGTTGATCAAGATGGAATCTGTTCCTCTAAGTAAATAGAGATAAAATCCTATGTTCATTTAATTGTTCTTGATGTTTCAAGTTCTTGGCCAGGACAGATAGATTTATTCAGAAAAGAGTTTCTGATGAGAAAATCTTTTTAATCAAGAACTAGAATTAAAAGAGAACATAATATTCATAGCAAATGGAGTTTGACATAAACCATGACTCCAGCTTGAGTTGGGATTTTGTAACAGAGAGATTCTAGTGCATGGTAACATATGATTATAGGTTCATTTAAGGTAAACCTTATTACTAATTGGGTGGCCATGGCATGCTATGCTAGCTGTTAACCATGGTCTATGAGGTGCATAAAATGATTTAGAGAAATCATTTATGGTAAGAAAGAGTTCTGATGATATTAAGAATTGATATCATATCTCATTGCCAATTAGTGATGAGCCTAGTAAGTCACACACATACACAAGTTATCACTTATTTAAATATGATTTAATTAATTAATTAAAGAGTTTAATTGATTAATTAAATAGGTTTGGTTTGTAATTAAATTGCAAAGTCCCTAGCAGGACTTGAAACTAAATCTAGATTATTGGATGCATAGTATAAGTTAAATTTATATTTAAAGTGTTTAAATACGAATTTAATTAATGAGAAATTAATTAATAGAGATTAATTAATTAATTTATATTTGATATAAATTAGAAGAAGAAAAAATATTTATTTTGGGTTAAGAACTCAAAATTAAGACATAGGGACATTTTGGTCATTTCACAGTGTGACACGTGGCACCATGAGATGGTGACACATGGGATTACACATAAGATTGCCAAATGTTTTTTAATCATGTAAGATGATTAAAATCAAGATTAAATATAGGTTTGACAGTTGGCACAATGTGATTAGGTCACTTAAACCTAGAGCTAATCAAAGGGTGACATGTGGCAAGGGTTTAATGTATTAACCTAGCTATATAAGTGTTGTTATGAAAAAAAAAAAAAACAACCAGTAGCCACTCCTCTCCTTTTTCACGCCATTTTGAGGCTCTCTATCTATTCTTCTTCATCTCTCATCAATTCAAAGAGATTAGCCATCAATCTCTTAAATTAAGAACACTAGAAATTGTTTCTAGTGTTCTGTTTACATCTCTAATCTCTTAAAAGGCAGAACTTGAATTTCTAATTAATAGAAAAAGCTTTAGAAGCTGTTCAAGGGCTGCCATAGGTGTTCTTGGTGTGGACAAACTAGAGGGACAACATCTGGTGTCCTGAAGACAAATCTCAAAGGCGCTGACACACTGCAGTGCATCAAGAGGTTAGTGTAATCGTTCTTGATTTAATCTAGGGTTCTAAAATTAATCTGATTAATTTTAAAATCTTAAATGGAAAATACAGATCCAAAAAGATATTAAAAAGAGTTTTAATATGTTGTTTATCATTGAAATCAAATAGATAAAAATAAATCTTGCATGATGCATGTGACCCTAGGTGAAAATTTTTGAATTCAATAGTATAAACTTGTGTTTTTCATGCTTCCGTTCCTTCAATCCCCTAGTTACTATGCCCGAGAAACTAGCTATAGATACTCCAGACTGGCGTTTCTGGCCCTTAGACTTCTTACAAGTAGAAGTCGGCATGCTAGATTGCCCTGGTCCAGATCCTCTCTTACGCTGCCTATCTCTTTGAGTTTGCTCATCATTTCATACTCTCTCTACATTGAAGGCTGTAGCCACTAGTTGTGTGAAGTCTGTATACCCACGTGTCGTCACCAGAAGTCTAATGTTGTCATTCAGTCCATCCTTGAACCAACGGTACGGATCTGCCTCTGTAAGCATTATCTCCCAGGCATATCAACATAGCCTTACAAATTCTCTCTCATACTCAGAGACCGTTAATTGCTTCTGCCTTAAAGTTAGGAACTCTCTCCTTCTGGCCTCTAAGTACACGTGACTAATATACTTCTTCTTGAACTCGGCCAAAAAGAAGTCCCAAGTAAGTGTTGTCGGCTGTACTGCTCTGGACACCATATCCCACCATTGATAGGTTTCCTCCTATATAAGTGATAGAGCACACTCCAACTAGTGCTCTGGTGTGCAGTGTAACTACTGCAATACCCTCTCAATCCGTTCTAGCCAATGCTCAGCAGTGGTTGGGTCATCCTCCTTTTTACCCTTAAAGTCAACGGCCTCATATTTTCTTAACTTCTCTAGTAGGGACCATTGTATAGGCTTTGCCTGTGGCTGCGGTTGTGGGATGGCTCTGATAAACTGGCAGAGCATCTAAGTCATCTATTCTAAAAATGCCTACTGAGCTCTACCTGTAGCCCCACGAGATGACTCCTCCCTCTTATCTCACCCCTGACAGTGAATAGGTGCATGATTACCAATCTCCTCCTCCTCAGGTCTGTAAGACCCTTCCTCGGAAGGATCGGACTCCATCAATCCTACAAAACAAACAAAGAACAGATCTGCATTAGTGTCACCTCGACTTCTATATAAAGGCTCATACATGTTATGCACACTATATCTTTCTATCTATCTAGGTCTAGGACCACCTAAACCTTTGCTCTGATACTACTAAATGTAACACCCTCACCCATCTATAGTGTAGTCTAGCAAGTTGTGCTACATTTGATGCCAGAGCACTCTATCCTATCTTGTCGTGTACAATATTAATTTAATTATATTATCTTACGTGTAAAAAAATTTTTTTTTATCACATCTTATTTTTTTTATGGAGACCCAGATAGAGTCCCTCTGTTTTATTAGTGCATGACGGGTTCCACCATTCACCTGTTAAAAGCAATTTCATATCATATATTATACTATTCATCTCATTCTTTCTATATGCCATGTCATATCATCTCATTATTCATAAAATTTTCAAGAAAGTAAATTTCATTTCATTCATATAAAATTTACATACAATAATGTACAATTTATATACAATCCAAAAATTTAATTACATATCTCAAAATGATTTACAACATTTACTTATATATAATGATCAAAATGTAACATCTAATATATACATGAGCTCTACCAAAATAACTGATGAGGTGACAACCTACACTGTAGCAGATCTGATCAATCCTCTATCGGTGCTCTACTACTTCTGCTGCTGCTGGTAGTGGTCTCCTATACCTACGCAAAGAAACAATCCATCACGCTAAGCACTTCTGCTTAGTTGTGTAATAATTTGAAATAAAAATAACTAAATAATTAAAATAATTATTCCAAGTATAACCTTATAAGAAATATAGAATTTCATGAATTTAAAATCTTTTATATGTTTATAGAACTTTGGAAGTAATTAAGTTAATCAGGATCTTTTCTGTTTACTTATTTCATGTTCAGTCTTATTATTCACGCCTGTAATATCTTCATGTACTTATTTAAATTTAAGGCTTATTACTCTTATCTGTGCCCAAGTAACATATAACAAATTATAAAGACTGGATACACTGGAGTATACTATTTAAACATCCGTATGTCTAACATGTATACATTTGTCATGTCAGGCACAAGGCCAGCGAGCAGGCATAAGGCCAGAAATCATAATAGGCACAATAGCCAACGAGCAGGCATAAAACCTATAGAATAACCATCTTAGACATATATTATCTATCAATACTGTGGGCAGTACTGTAATCTGTAGTCCCTAATTGGTTTACCAATCGATTCAAGCTATATAAATAAATCTAGGTATACTTTGGGTAAAATAGTATTTTATAGCATTTTCATGTCACTTATAATGGGAAACATAAGTCCCACATGCATATTCTTGTTATATTTATGTTTAGCAAATTATTTTAGTTCATTTCATATGCCAAGTTATTTTATAAATCTTTATGAAGGTTTAGATTTGGTATCTTTAATTTACCTAGCATATTGTTCAAGATATGGCCACTGTTTGGCCATACTTCCCACATAGAAGTTGTTCCTCTATGTCTTGTCTTTGTTTTTCTTTTTGAATCATGTCATTTGGAGTTTTACAACTCAAGTTATGGTTAAATAACCAAAACTAGTTTATTAACTCATTCTAGTTCCTGAACCAAGCAAATTCTAGAGTTAATTTTTCCCTAATTATTTGGACATGTTACAGCCACTTTTAGGCTTAATATTATTCATAGAAGTTGTTACCCTATGTCTTATGATTACTCAGAATTTTGAATTACAATTTTTTAGATTTTTTAGAATTAATTATAGCAAATTAATTGGCCTAGACTCAGGTACCATGTATCTACAGGATTCCAGGTTCAGGTCAGTGGCTTTATCTCCCATTTTAGGGTTCTTACACTCAAAATTTGAGAAACATTTCTGCATCAAAGTTGATGCCCTATCTTTTAGGTTTCCATAATAGTTTGGCTCATCCCAATTGGAGTTTACTAGTGGGAGATATGACAAAAACACTATTCTAGGGTCAAGTGTAGTTTGGTCAAATTCCAGGTTTTCATGTGCTGACTTGTTCTAGCCATTTGACCTAGTTCCTTTGGGTTCTGGGTTTTGGTCAAAACACCAATATTGTAGATTTATATCTTATGAAAAATTTTCCATTAGTTTCACTACATTTGGATTTTTTTAGACCAAGTTATGGCCTTTTTGCCACAACTGGTCGGGTATGCTTAAGTCCAATATTTCTGGACAGTTTGGTTCTAGACAGTTTTGTTGACCTAATTTGGGCTAGTAAATTGGCTTGGTTAGAAGAAATTCTAGGTTCTGTATTCTTCATAAAAAATGTGATCCTATTTCTAATCTTTCCAATGGTATAAAAATCAGGTCATTCCGACCTTTCTAGAGGAAGTTATGGCCAAAGGAACTTGATCATTTTTCTGGGTTTAGGTTATGGTCATTTGGATTCAAGCAATAATTACGTCAAGTTGTGGACAGTTTTTTAGCATGGTTTCTTCATGAAAAATAGGGAATTTTGACCCTAGTTTCATCTCCAATTAGTCTCATACCAATTAGAGCAAGACAAATCTAGATATGGCTCAAAAACAACACTGGACTCAAGAGTCCCACAACCTGCATGAAAATGTGCACTCCCAATTTCAATTCCTCTAACTCACAAACGTCAAATGATATTCATAGAACTTCTAAAGATCAATAATTTATCTCAACAAGGTCAAATTCTAGCCATAGCACAAAATCTCTAATTTATGGTCAAAACCCTAGTTTCAATTATCCAATTTGTGTCAACTCAATTCATTCAACTTCTAAGGCATATAGTCTTATCAAGCATCATCACTACACCAATTTATATGAATTAGAAACATCAAAGTCTACTCTTCATCATGGCTGCTGAACTTAGGGGTGTTCAATTCCTTATCAATTTCTTTCAATTTCATGAATTTCGAACCTAATTTGGCATGCTTATTATACCTAGAAGTGAAAGGAAAGCTTATAGTGCACTAACCTTTTGTGGACACTTCTGGAACTTGTGAAAACTCTAATTTTTCTTCACTTCTTGGCAGCCACAATATTCCCTATAGTGTAGGGACAATTTTTAATGAAGGAAGCTTAGGGTTTTATGGTGAGAAAGGCGAGGAAATCGATCTTGGGAAGAGAAAAATGAAGGCAACTCTTAAGGTGGTTCGGCCATGGAAGGATCAAGGGAGAAGAAGATGACTTTTATTCATTTTGTCTCTTTTTAAACTCTTTCTTACCCTCTTTTTGTAGTTGTTAAATTCCCATTGGTTAGAAATTTTAAATGATGTGATTATGACATCATGCTTAGGTGATAAATTCTATTTTTTTTTTCTTTTGTTTTTTCATTTCTATACATAAATTCACAATTTAATTTATTTTATATGTTTTAATCTCTCTCATTTTAATTGACATTTAGGTTAAAATTCATCAATGAGAGAGAAATGATCAAAATGCCCTCCATTGTGCTTATATAGTTATACTTGTCTATACCGATTGACTTATTTTCTTAAATTTTCTGACATTTTTAATGTAATTTAATCTTCAAAAAACCTTTAATTGATCCAAAATATTTATTTCACAGGATTTCTCGTGGGTTTGGGGTCACCAACTGTCTTCGCAGTTGCTTCCCAGTACAGTCACCTATCGCCGGAACCTCGGCTCATTTAACCTATTGCATTTCATTACTTATATTTTTCTTTAATTTTTTTTGGTCTTTATTTAATCATCTCATGACTCCTCACTCTAGTTTGAGTGTAGTTCTAGACATCCTGGCTATTCGAACAGACGTTTGTTATCAGAACAATAGAATGTATGGACTACATAAAGTGAGGACGTTACATAATATATTGCTAATGGATAATTTCAAATAAATATGATATTATACATACGCAACATTTAAATGAAATGTTTATTTCCATTAATATATTTACAATGTTATTTACAAGTTACAAGATTAGTGTATGCTCTAGGGCACACATAACTAACAATCTCCCACTTGGCCTAGAGCCATTTACTACAGTATCTAAGACTCATCTTCTCAAGATGTCTGTCTAACTGTTGCTGTGTCATGGCCTTGGTCAGTGGATTAGCCGAGTTGTCAGCTGAAGCTACTTTCTACATGGCGATATCGCCTCTTCCAACTATCTCTTTGATAATATGAAATCACCGCTCTATGTATTTGGATCACTGGTGAGACCTAGGCTCCTTTGTCACAGTAGAGAGGAATTGCTGACTCAATGGAAGGAACCACTTCTAGTTCTAAAACGAACTTCTTGATCCAAACAGCTTCTTTTGTAGCATCACATGTAGCAATACATTTGGCTTTAGTGGAGGGGTCTGCCATAGTTGTCTGTTTAGAACTCTTCCAACAGACAGCACCTCCATTACACAAAAATAAAAATTCTGAAATAGACTTTCTGTCATCTATATCTGATTGAAAATCAAAATCTGTAAATCCTTCTAATTAAAGTTCACCTCCTCCATATATCAAGAATAAATCCTTAGTCCTTCTCAAGTATTTAAGGATATTCTTGACAACTATCCAATGTTCCAAACCTGGATTGGATTGAAACCCGCTTGTCACACTAACAGCGTAAGCAATATCATGCCTAGTACACAACATGGCATACATTAGGCTTCCTATAGCTGAAGCATAAGGAACCTTGGCCATTTTTTCTCTTTCTTCAGGAGTCTTGGGAGATTGTTCCTTAGAAAGGTGAATCCCATGCTTAAATGGTAACAATCTTCTCTTGGAATCAAGCATGTTGAACTTCTTCAACACCTTGTCCAAGTAAAGCCTTTGGGATAAACATATTACTCTTTTCGGTCTTTCTCTATAGATCTGAATTCCCAAAATATAGGTTGCTTCCCTAAGGTCTTTCATAGAGAAAGTATTTGACAACCAGGTTTTTACAGATGTTAGCATACCAATATCATATCCTATCAATAATATATCGTCCACATATAACACTAGAAAGGTAGCCATACTCCCACTAGTCTTCTTATACACACATGGCTTATTAATGTTTTGAATAAAGCCGAAAGTTTTAACGACTTCATCAAAACGTTTATTCCAACTTCTAAAAGCTTGCTTAAGACTATAAATGGATCTCTTAAGCTTGCACACCTTAGAACCTTCCTTGGATTCAAAACCCTTGGGTTATTCCATGTATATGTTTTCCTCAATAACACCATTGAGAAAAGTGGTTTTGACATCCATTTGCCAAACCTCATAGTCATAGTGTGCTGTAATGGCTAAAAGAATCCTTATGGATTTAAGCATGTTTACGAGAGAGAAAGTTTCTTCATAATCAATTCCTTCTCTTAGGCCAAACCCTTTCTCTACAAGCCTAGCTTTGAAGGTCTCTACCTTTCCATCAGGACCAATATTTCTCTTGAAAACCCATTTACATCCTATGGGTATAATATCCTCAGGTCAGTGTACAAGATCCTAGACTTGGTTCTTATGCATGGAATCCATTTAAGATTTCATGGCTTCTAACCATTTAGAAGAATCTATATCTGATATAGCTTCTTCATAACTAGTAAGATCATCTCCATGATCAACTTCTTTATGAATAAACAACTCTTGTTCATTCTCATGAAGAAATCCATATCTCTCCAGTGGATGAGACATTCTACTAGATTTATGAAGAGTTGGTGTTGTGGATGAATTATTTATAGGCATAGGCTCTCCCACTGGATCAACATCCATGGGTGTAGGTTGTTGGTCATTGGTGGAATTTTCTAATTTCAATTCCATCTTCTTTCCTTTGCTACCTTTTTGAAGAAACTCTTTCTCTAAGAAAATTGCATCTCTACTTATCACAATTCTTTGTGATTGTGGAAGATAGAAATAATATCAAAACTATCTTTTGGATAGCTAATAAATCTACCTTTTTCGGTCCTTGTCTCCAATTTATCAGTTTTTAGCTTTTTGATAAAAGCTGGACAACCCCATACCTTAACATGTTTAAGGGATGGTTGTCTTCCATGTCATATCTCATATGGTGTGAAAGAAACTGATTTAGTTGGAATTCTATTAAGAATATATAGTGCAGTCTCTAATGCATATCCCCATAGGAAATAGGCAAATCAGTGAAGCTCATCATGCTCCGTACCATGTCTAACAAAGTACGGTTTCTCCTTTCTGACACACCATTCAACTGTGGTGTACCAGGAGGGGTCAATAGTGAAATTATGCCCTATTTCTGAAAGCACTTATCAAACTCTGTACTTAAGTATTCACTATCTCAATTAGATCAAAGGGTTTTAATACTCTTTCCTGTTTGATTTTCTACTTCAGCCTTGAATTCTTTGATCTTTTCAAAGGATTCAGACTTGTATTTCATTAAATACAAATACCCAAATGAAGATTTATCATCAGTGAAGGTAATGAAGTAGTAATATCCACCTCTAGCCATTTCTTTAAATGGCCCACATACATTACTATGTATGAGTTCTAAAATATCTTCAGCTCTTTGCTCTTGTCCCATAAAGGGAGATATGGTCATTTTTCCCTGAAGGTAGGACTCACAAGTTGGTGATGGTTCATTTCCCAAAGTGGATAAAATCCTCATCCTTTCTAACTTAGTGATCCTATCTTCTGCTATATGACCCAATCTTAAGTGCCAAAGTTGTTTTAGATTAAGGTTAATATTTTCTATTGCATTAATTTCATATTCAATGCTTGGAGTTATTTTGCATTCATTATCAATATAATAAAGACCATTTTGCAAATAACCCAAACATATAATTTTATTACCCTAATAAACTGTACATACATCATTTATTAAATTCATAACCGTCTCTAGTCAAATTAGATATAGAAATGATGTTTTTATACATGTTGGGTACATACAAAATGTCCTTTAAATATAAAACATTATCATCAAAATGACTATGTACAATAAGAGAAGTAGATTCGATGGCTTTGGCATCAACACTTGATTTATCACCAATCTTCAGCCTCACTTCTCCATGATCCAAGTTCCTAGGACTTACTAGTTTCTGCACATCAGAAATTATATGTGAATTAGAACCAGTATTAATGACCCAAGCAGAATTAGTATGACAAGCAATACCAAAATCTAAGAAACAAGAAATAGCTATAACTTCAGAAGGTCTTGCCTTCTTGTTCTTTACCAACTTTAGGTATTCTGGGCAATTTCTCTTCCAGCGCCCATCCTTTTAACAATGGAAACACTTTCCTTTGTCAGAAGGAGCTACTTCTGCCTTCTTCACTATTTGGCTCTTTTTGCCCACTATACCAGAAGGGCCAGGAGCAGAAGATGGCGTTTTCTTGTTGCTTTTCTTCTTCTTCTTGGTCTTACCAGAAGAAAAAGAAGTAATAAGTGCCACTTCTTTTCCCTTCCTGCCAAGCATATTGCCTTGGGCAATTACAAGAATGTTCAGAAGACCAGCAAGAGTGCATTCTTGTTTAGTCATATGGAAGTTTGTGATAAAGCTTCCAAAAGACTCTGGTAATGATGAAGGATCAAATCCATTTGAAGAGAAAAGTACATAGAAAAATACAATGCCTCCAGCTGCTCTATAAGCTGAATCATGGTATGGACATGTTCTCCCACATCTTGGCCTACATGCAATTTCATTCTGAACAGTTGTTTAGATATCTCATATCTAGCACACCTACTGTTTTCACCAAACAACTCTTGAAGGTGACTCAGTATTTGAGAAGAAGTTTACATTTTCTCATGCTGCTTTTGTAACTAATTAGTCATAGAAGCAAGCATATAGCACTTGGCTTGCATGTCATCTTCATGCCACTTTCTCAAAGTGTCATGTTCTTCTTCTTTGGCCTTAGGTGGTAGTGGACTAGGAATCTTAGAATCAAGAACGTATCCTATACGCTCAAGATTGAGAATAATTCTCAAATTCCTTAACCAATCAGAGAAGTTAGGTCCGGTGAGCCTATGGTCATCTGGTATGTGTGATAACGGGTTAGACCTTTGTGCCACAATTGTCAGATGTTATTACTGCAAAAAAAAGCAAAATTCAAATTAGTTATCTTGTATCAAGTAAATTAACCACCAATAAGATTATGGTCTTTTAATCAAATTGGTTCTTCCACTAACTTGGCGAATCCTACACTTTCATACTAGGAAACGGAGATTCTAGTTAGATGGATTTCTAGTGGGTGATTGAATTCTTATATATTGTTAAATATCCTCAAATCATATTTTCTTGGATACTTTTAACAATACATAAGTGAACAACATTTGTTCATCACATCTCATGTGAAACTCAATCAATAGATTTGGCCCCTAATACTCAAAGACTCAGGTGCATCCGTTCCTAGCCTATCTTGCATTAGTTAAGTTGAACCTACTAGGCCAGTGAGTATGGAAGTTTGAACTTTGATGACCTCAGGTACATCCATTATTGACCACCAAAGTGCCCACATACTCACAACATCATATGCTTTAACAATTAAATTTAGAAAATCTCTTAGACCATAAAAACCATCTCTATGTTACCATAGCCGACAGTTTAAGTGTCTAAAATTTCAAAATTTAATTATCCCAGTGGACAGCCATGATATAATTACCATAATTATACCATTACCAACTTAATCATTTGTTGGAAGATTTTGTGGTCGGCTTAATTACTGTTAAGGTCTCACTTTGCACATTATCCATTTGACATGCATATATCGCATACAAGCATCCATTCATACACATCTCATGCATATATGGATAATTAAATAAAATGGCATGTTCATGGACTTTCGAAGGGATTCAATTCTGACCCACCAAGAATTGAATTAAGGCATTTTCTAGGTGTATTTCATCTATTCTATTACAAGAGATGCTGAAGGAGTACATAAATTAACCCTTGATCTTGATGTCCTCCCACTGGTCCCACCAATGCTCTTGATCTACTCGTCCTTCTTGCAATCCAATTACAAAGTAACCCTTGGCATACCAAGGTGAATTTACAAGAATTTGGACTTTAGAGTCCTTAAATAAACAAAATTACATCCTATGTAATATAACACTTATATTACATGCCACTATTAATAAAATTAATTATTACACCCCAAAGAAAATAAAAGAATTAAATCAAATTATATTGGTCTTTTATTATCCATGATCATCCATCATGCATATTAACATTTAACACTTAAGCATACATATACATCCTAGATTAAATTGAATATCACATATTCAATTATAATACAATTTGAATCTTATTCAAATTAATTTTAAATTTGGGAACTTTTTCCAAATTTAATTTTCATGAAAACAATTTTCAAAACTTATTTGTGTGATTGAAAATCCTAATTAAACCATTTAATTAGGTCTTGGCATGATTTTGGGTCACCAATTATACAACAATTGCATAAAAGTCCCCAAAACACGCCCTTCCATATAAAACATGCCCCATGTGAAACAACACAGCTCGTGTAACAAATTACACTATCTGAGGCGCTAAATTACACGGTCCGTGTCACGCAAAAGCATGGTTCATGTTAATCAATAACACAGGCCGTGTAACCTTCTACCCGTTATGTGTGCCACAAATCTAGAAACACGGCCTATGGTCTAGGACACACCCAGGCCATGTTTTTTGTAAGAAAGAAGTTTTCTTATGGTTTTTCAATCCAAATCTCATTCAAATCAACCCAAACTTCATCCAATCACATAATTAGGTCCCATAATCTATCCTAATGGCAAATATAGTAGCTCTGATACCAATTGATGGCTTGGGAAGTGTGTTTAGGGCCTTAAAGGATGGATTTCAAAATTTTTTTCTCTAGGGTTTCATGCCTACATACAAGTATATTATGATCCTAGTCAATCTCTAATGCCCTAAAGCATGTCAAAACATTCTTTTAACATACATTTAGGATTCATTTACCATCAAGGATTGAGGTTTAGCATTTAAACCTAATTAAACCCTAGCTTAAAAAGGGTTTGAAGAAGACTAGCCTCAAAGGCACAAAATCACACTTCTTATTCCCTTTGGTAGTCTCCAAGAGCTTCAATTGAGGCTCCTCTAGCTTGTCCACCATAAGCTTTCATAAGATCACCTTAGGCAGCCCCAAATCCTCTCTTTGATGCTTGCCAACCACTAATAATTAGGGTGTGTGTCTTTAGATGATGTTTTAATGGATGTAGGTGGCTAGAAATAATTTCTAGAATTTTTTATTCATAAAAGAAAACAAGTTTTCTTTCAAGTATCAATGGAAGAAATATAGAGGTTGATGTCCAACATGGGAAAGGAAGAAGAAGATGCAAGTTTCTTCTTATCTTGCATTTATATACAAGAGACAAAAACCATTAATAGAGTGACACATGTCAAGCTCTAATTTAATCTAGCTTTTATGTGTCTTAATCTCATTATGACGCTTGTCAATGCAAGATTAAATCATCAATAATTGATCTTCCATCAATGGAAGACAAGTAGCACACATTTATAGGTGCCACGTGTCACCATATAAAATTATCATTTTGCACTTATATTAAATTTTGAGTTCTCAATCCAAAATAGTAATTTCTCTCTCAAATTAATTTATATCACATATAAATTAATTAATCAATTAATCTCCATTAATTAATTTCATAATTAAATTCATATTTAAACTCTTTAAAAATAAATTCAATTTACATCCATTATTCAAGATTTGGTTTCAAGTCATGCTAGGGACTTTGCAATCTTATTGCAAACCAAATCTATTTAATTAATTAATTAAACTTTTTAATTAATCAATTAAATATAATTAACTTGGTGGTTAACTTGTGTAGGTGTTTGACTTACTGGGCTCATTACTAACTGGTAATGAGAAATGATATTAACTCTTAATATCATTGGACCTCTTCCAGATCACAAATGATTTTCCCAAATCATTTTAGGCATCTCATAGATCATGATTGACACCCAGCATAGCATGTCATGGCCACCCAATTACCAATAAGAAATGTCTTAAAATAAACCTTTAATCATACATCACCATACACTAAAATCCTTTCATATTATGTCTCAATCCCATTAAGGGTCATGGTTGAGTCAAACCCCTTATCATGAAATCTTATGCACTCATTTTAAATCTGAATCTTGACATATAAGACTTTACCATTAGGAAACACCTTTCCTGACAAAGTCACTCATCCTGGCCAGGAACTTAATCTTGTCAAGAACAGCTCAAATCCGCATGGGACTTTTAACCCTGTTTACTTAAGGCTATGGTTCCCCTCTTGACTGAACACCTGTCCCAATATATGACCAATATGAGCCAACACACTTAAATATCCATACACAGTATAGATATGTAACTGGTATCAAACTCAAGCCACCCATATAAGAGGCAATCATGTCATCTCAGGTCTGAGGATTATATGCACTAGTATGACACAAATAACATTTTATTGACTCTAGTAAATGCCATGTTCATGTTATCTATATGTTAGAAGTTCGACTTACTTATGTCATAAGTGCCCACTGTATTTATCCTGATATCTCATATCAAATGGCATGAAACTTACCAATCCATACACATCAGTATCTCATACTGATCAATAGAGATAAAAGAGGTGACACCTCTTTGGGTATAATGTGCCCACCAAAATATCCTTTAGTTGCGAACTCTGATTTATAGCAAATGTCCCATATATTCTTTCACTCATATTGTTATCTCATAAGAATATAATATATAACATATTGCTAATGGACAATTTCAAATAAATATGCTATTATACATACGCAACATTTAAATGAAATGTTTATTGCCATTAATATATTTACAATGTTATTTACAAGTTACAATATTAGTGTATGTTCTAGGGCACACATAATTAACAATGCTCTCCAGCTAGAACTCACACTTTGAAAATTTTGCATATAGTTAATGCTCCCTCAATGTCTGTAACACGATCCTCAAATGCCACACATGCTCGTCCTCAGTTCGAGAATACACCAAAATGTCATCTATGAATACAAGTACAAAGTGATCTAGGAATGGCCTAAACACCGTATTCATTAAGTCCATAAAGGCCAGTGGTGCATTAGTGAGTCCAAAAGACATCACCAGGAACTCATAATGACCATACCTAGTCCTAAACATTGTCTTTGGTACATCTTCACTTCTATTCCTCAACTAGTGATAACCTGACTGCAAGTCTAGTTTTGAAAAGTACCTTGCTCCTTGTAGCTGATCAAATAGGTCATCAATTTGAGGAAGTGGATATTTATTCTTAACAGTCACTTTGTTCAACTGTCTATAATCAATACACAACCTTAAAGTTCCATCCTTCTTCCTCACAAATAGAACAGGAGCACCCCAAGGCAAAGTGCCTGGCCAGATGAAATCCTTATCCAACAACACTTGTAATTACTCCTTTAGATCCTTTAGCTTTGTTGGTGCCATCCTGTAAGGTGGCATAGAAGTGGGATTTATACTTGGCACAATATCTATGTAGAACTCTATCTCTCTATCCGATGGCAATCCTGGAAGCTCCTTAGGAAACACATTTACAAATTCTTTGGCAATAAGTACATTATCCACATCAATACCTTCAATTGTGTCCCTCACTAGTGCCAAATACCCTTGAAATCCACACCTCAACATCTTTTTGTCACTAATGGCTGACACTAAGTTGTATGGAGCTACACTCTTGTCACCATCAAAACTAAACTCTTCCACTCGAGGAAAAAAGTAATACGCCTTTTTATTATTTCTTAATCTTAACTCTGCGATTGGTTTTCACCAACACATCTACTATATACTATCATATTATAGTACTGACCTGCTACTCATTTTATGGAACATAGACCATTCACCATGGATGATTAGGTAGTCCATATATTCTACTGTTTTGATCACTAATGTCTATTTGGACAGCCAGGATGTCTGAAATTACACTTAAACTAGAGTGAGGAGTCATAAGAAGGATAAGTAAATATTGAGAAAAATTAAAGAAAAATAAAAGAAGTGAAGTGAAACTCGGTTAAATGAGCTAGGGCTACGACGATGGGTGACCATACTAGGAAGCGACTGTAAAAAAAGTTGCCAACTCCAGACCTATGGGGAAACTCTTTAAAATAAATAATGGGACTAAATTGAAGGATTTACGAGGTCTAAATGATAATAAAAATGTCAAAGAAAATTAAGTTAATTGTTACAGACAAATATAACCTGATAAGTCCAACGAAGGGTAATTTGGTCATTTCACCCTCAGTGATGAATTTTCACCTAAATGTCAATTAAAATAAGAGAGATTAAAATACATAAAATGAATTAAAATCATGAAATATGCAATGGAAAATGGGAAAAAGAGAAAAGAAAAGGAAAGGAAAGAATTAAAAACATAAATACTAATTATGACATCATTAAAAATTTATACCCAATAGGAATTTGACAACCACATATATACATAGAGACAAATCCACTTAATTAGTCAAAAAAGGCTCATCTTCTTCATTTTCTTCTTCATGGTCGATTTACCTTACTAGAAAGGTCTCTCCCTTTCTCAAGCTTCAAGCTTGAAATTCCTCATTTCTTCACACCAAATCCTTTAAGTGTCTTACAAAAATTTGTCCTCACACCTTGGAGAATCTAGTGACAGCTAAGAAGTGAAGGAAAATTTAAGTTTAGGCAAGGTCAAGTTGAGCTCCAAAGAGGTTAGTGCACTATATGAGTTTCTTCCTCCTTTTATAGTTGTTAATATTCAAAACTAAGTCCAAATTTACATGAAATTAAAAAAATTACTTTGAGTATATGGAACCCTAGAATTCAGCGGCCATGAATTGAGTTGAGGTTTGATAATTTTGATGAAATTAATTGAGCCTATTAGTGTTCTTGATGAATATATATGATGATTAAGTTGATTGACATGTGTTTGCATGAGATTATAAACTTTGAGTTAGGGTTTTGACCTAACTTTGGGACTTTTATGTTATGTCTTGAAATTGGCTTTGTTGAGATGAGTTTTTGGCCATTGGAATTGCCATGTATGTTAAATGAAGTTTGGGAGTTGGAGGAATTGAATTTGGGAGTGTTGATTTTCATGCAGGATTTTCGAACTTATGAGTCTAGTGTGATTTTTGAGCCATAACTAGATTTGTATTACTCAAATTGGTGTGAGGATAATTGCAGATGAAACTAGGGTCATAATGCCCCTTTTTTCATGAAGAGACTATGCCCAAACCTGTCCCTAACCTGGCTCAAAATTGGTTTGAATCCGCGTAAACAAAATCTGGACCTAAAAAAAATGACCATATGAACAGTAATTGTTCAATTGGCCATAACTCCCTCTAGGAAGGTCAGAATGACCTGATTTTTATACCATTGGAAAGGTTAGACATAGGAGCATAACTTTCATGAAGAACACATAACTCAGATCTGCCTCTAACCAAATCAAATTGCTAGCAAGCTTTAGGTCAACAAAACCATTCAGAACCAAACTACCTAGAATTTCTAGACTTAGACTCACCCGACCAGTTTTGGCAAAAAGGTCATAACTTGGTCCAAAAAATTGCAAATGCAATGAAACTAATGTCAAAATTTCCGACATAAATCTACAATATTGATGTTTTGACCAAAACCCAGAAACTAAGGGAACTAGATCAATTGACTAGGTCAATTTAGCATGTAAATTCTAGAAATTGCCTAAGTGGTTACTTGACCCCAAAATAGTTTTTATAGCATATCTCCCACTACAAAACTCTAATTGGGATGAACCAAATTGTTATGGAATCCTGAGAAATAGGGCAAAAATTTTGATTTAATAACTTGCCTCAAATTTTGAGTGTAAGAACCCTTAAATGGGAGTCAAAGTCACTAACCTAAACCTGGAACCCTGAAGACATAGGGCACATGAGTCCAGACTAGTTATTGGACTATAACTCATCCTATAAAACTTTTAAAAAAAAATTGTAATTATTAAATTTGAGTAATCCTAAGACATAGGGTAACAATTTCTATGAAGAACATTAGGCCTAAAAGTGGCTGTAACATGTCTAATTAATTAGACAAAGATGGACTCCAGAATCTGCCTGAATCTGGACCCAAAAAGAAACCATGGACTAGTTGTGGTTATTTGACCATAACTTGAGTTCTAAAACTCCAAATGACATGATTTAAAAAGGAAAACAAAGATAAGACATATTAGAACAAATTATATGAAGGAAATTTGGCCAAACAGTGGCCCCATCTTAACCAATTTGCTAGATGAATTTAGGACACCAAATCTGGACCTTAAGAAAGGTTCATAAAATGACTTGGTATATGACATGGAATGAACTAAAATAATTTGTTAAACATAAGAATAACATGAATAGGCATGTAGTGGCATGAAAATGCTATGGAAACACAGTTAGTACATACTATGAAATTATAAATACTTAATAATTCTACTTTGCCCAAAGTATACCTAGACTTATTTATACAGCATGGATCGATTGGTATACTAATTAGGGACTACAGATTGCAGTACTGCCCACATGAATAATCATTGACCGATAACATATGTCTAAGATGGTTGTTCTACTGGCTTTATGCCTGCCCGTTGGCCACAGTCCCTATTATCATTATTGGCTTTATGCCTGCCCGCTGGCCTAGTGTCTGACATGACTGTAGTATACTTGATAGACATACGGATGTCTAATTAGTATACTCCCATGTATCCAGCCTTTATAGTCTGTCATAAGTTACTTGGGCATAGATATATATAATACACTTTAAATTTAAATAAGTACATGAAGATAGTACTAATATGGGTATAATAAGATTGAATATGTAATATATGAATAAAAAGATTTAGATAAATTATTTGCTCCCAAAGTTTCATAAATATGTAATTTCTTCAAAAATTTAGTAAAATTTTATAGGAATAATTATTTCAATTATTAGTTTTTTTTTTCAATTATTACACCACTAAGTAGAAATGCTTAGCGCGTTGGATTGTTTCCTCGCATAGTTACAAGAGACCACCACCAGCAGCAGCAGTAGCAGTAGAGCGCAGATAAAGAGTGATCAGATTTGCTAGAGTGTCGGTCACCTCATCAATCATTTTGGTAGGGCTCATGTATATATATATGTTACATGTTGCATTTTGATTATTGTACATAAGTAAATGTTGTAAATTATTTTGGGACATGTAATTGGATTGTATTTAATTTGTACATTATTGTATGTAAATATTATATCAATGAAGTGAAATTTATTTCTTGAAAATTGATGTAAGCAATGAGAAATGATGTGATGAATGGATATATGAAATTGATATAAATTATTTTTAATAGGTAAATAAGGAAAACAACCATGCACTAATAAAACAGAGCAGACTCTGTCTGGGTCTCCATAGAAAAAAATGAAATGGGATAAAAAAAAATTCTACATTAAGATAATATAATTAAATAGACATTGAATTAATATTGTACACAACAAGATAGGATAGGGTGCTTCGGCACTGAATGTAGCACACCTTGCTTGACTACACTGTAGACGTGTGAGAGATGTTACATTTAGTGGTATCAGTGCAAAGGTTTAGGTGGTCCTAGACCTAGATAGGTAGAAAGATATAGTGTGTATAACATGCATGAGCCCTTATTTAGGAGTCGATATGATACTAATGCAGATCTATTCTTTGTTTGTTTTATAGGATTGATGGAGTCCCATCCTTCAGAGAAAGGGTCCTACAGACCTGAGGAGGAGGAGATTGGTAGTCATGCACCTGCCCGTAGTCAGGGATGAGACAGGAGAGAGGAGTCATCCCGTGGTGCTGCAGGTAGAGTGCAACAGGCATTTTTGGAGCAGATGACTCAGATGCTCCACCAGTTTACCGGAGCCACCCCATAGCCATAACCTACACAGCGGTCCTTGCTAAAGAAGTTAAGAAAATATGGGGCCGTCGATTTTATAGGTAAGAAGAAAGATGGCCCAACCGCTTCTGAGCATTGGCTAGAGTGAACTAAGAGAGTGTTGAAATAGCTACATTGCACACCAGAGCAGCAGCTAGAGTGCGCTCTGTCGTTACTACAGGAGGAAGCCTACCAGTGGTGGGATATGGTGTCCAGAGTGGTACAATCGACAGCGCTTACCTAGGACTTCTTCTTGACTAAATTCAAAAAGAAGTATATTAGTCATGTGTATTTAGAGGCCCGAAAGAGAGAGTTCTTAACTCTAAGGCAAAAATAGTTAACGGTCTTTGAGTATGAGAGAAGTTTGTGAGGCTTGGTAGATATGCATGGGAGATAATGCCTACAGAGGCAAACTAGTGCCGTAGGTTTGAGGATGGGCTGAACAATAACATTAGACTTCTGGTGACAGCACATAGGTATGCAGACTTCTCCCAGCTAGTGGCTGCAGCTCTTAATATAGAGAGCGTACGAAATGATGAGCACTCTTGGAAGGATAAATAGTGAAAGAGAGGTTCTGGACAGGGCCAGTCCAGTACACCAGTTTCTGAGAGTAAGAGGCCCAAGGGTTCCTAGGGCCAGGGATAGAGACAGAGGTCTCAATTTAGCCAGAGAGGAGGACAGTCTAAAGCATCAATGAGGAGTTCTCTAGACATAGCAGTAGGGGGATTAGCCTCCATACCATTTATGTACCCACTGTAAAAGGAGACACCGAGGGGAGTGCTGACTGTTGACCGGGGGATGCTTCCAATGCGGAGCTACTGATCACTTTCTACAAGATTGTCCCCATCAGAGTGTTCCGACTGCCCCACCACTGACTGAGAGATCTGCCCCTCAACTCAGAGGGGTAAACAACCTATGAGGCCAGAGATGATAGGTACCTCATAGAGACCAGTTTCTGAGACTATTGAGCAACCCGAGGCCAGAGTAGCACCTCGTGTGTACGCTATGAGGGCACAGGAAGAGCCAGATCCAGTAGATGCTGTCAGAGGTATATTCTCTCCTTATAATATTTTAGTATATGTATTAATAGACCCAGTAATGAGATGAAATAAGATAGGTGCAGTTCCTCGACTATTTACGAAGCGTAAATTTTGAGGACGAAATTTTATTTAGAGGGGAAGAATTGTAACGCCCTCACTTTTAGTAGTCCTTACATTCCACTGTTATGATTACTAATGTCAGTTCGGACAGCTAGGATGTCTCGAACTACACTTAAACTAGAGTGAAGAGTCATAAGAAGGGTAAGTAAAGATCGAGAAAAATTAAAGAAAATTAAAAGAAGTGAAGTGAAACTCGGTTAAATGAGCCGGGGCTACGACGATGGGTGACCGTACTGGGAAGCTACTGTAAAGAGAGTTGCCAACCCCAGGCCCGTGAGGAAACTCTTTGAAATAAATAATGGGACTAAATTGAAGGATTTAGGAGGTCTAAATGACAATAAAAATCTCAAAGAAAATTAAGTTAATCGGTACAGACAAATATAACCCGATAAGTCCAACGAAGGGCAATTTGATCATTTCACCCTCAGTGATGAATTTTGACCTAAATTTCAATTAAAATGAGAGAGATTAAAATACATAAAATTAATTAAAATCATGAAATATGCAATGGAAAATGGGAAAAAGAGAAAAGAAAAGGAAAAGAAAGAATTAAAAATATAAATACTAATTATAACATCATTAAAAATTTATACCCAATAGGAATTAGACAACCACATATATACATAGAGACAAATCCACTTAATTAGTCAAAAAAGGCTCATCTTCTTCATTTTCTTCTTCATGGCCGATTCACCTTGCAAGAAAGGTCTCTCCATTTTTTAAGCTTCAAGCTTGAAATTCCTCATTTCTTCACACCAAAACCTTTAAGTGTCTTACAAAAATTTGTCCTCACACCTTGGAGAATCTAGTGACAGCCAAGAAGTGAAGGAAAATTTAAGTTTAGGCAAGGTCAAGTTGAGCTCCAAAGAGGTTAGTGCACTATATGAGTTTCTTCCTCCTTTTATAGTTGTTAATATTCAAAACTAAGTCCAAATTTACATGAAACTAAAAAAATTACTTTGAGTATATGGAACCCTAGAATTCAGCGGCCGTGAATTGAGTTGAGGTTTGATAATTTTGATGAAATTAATTGAGCCTATTAGTGTTCTTGATGAATATATATGATGATTAAGTTGATTGACATGTGTTTGCATGAGATTGTAAACTTTGAGTTAGTGTTTTGACCTAACTTTGGGACTTTTATGTTATGTCTTGAAATTGGCTTTGTTGAGATGAGTTTTTGGCCATTGGAATTGCCATGTATGTTAAATGAAGTTTGGGAGTTGGAGGAATTGAATTTGGGAGTGTTGATTTTCATGCAGGATTTTCGAACTTATGAGTCTCGTGTGATTTTTGAGCCATAACTAGATTTGTATTACTCAAATTGGTGTGAGGATAATTGCAGATGAAACTAGGGTCATAATGCCCCTTTTTTCATGAAGAGACTATGCCCAAACCTGTCCCTAACCTGGCTCAAAATTGGCTTGAATCTGGGTAAACAAAATCTGGACCTGAAAAAATGACCATATGAACAGTAATTATTCAATTGGCCATAACTCCCTCTAGGAAGGTCAGAATGACCTAATTTTTATACCATTAGAAAGGTTAGACATAGGAGCATAACTTTTATGCAAAACATAGAAACCAGATTTGCGTCTAATCAAATCAAATTGCTAGCACAATTTAGGTCAACAAAACTGTCTAGAACTAAACTACCCAGAATTTCTGGACTTAAACTCACCCGACCAGTTTTGGCAAAAATACAATAACTTGGTCCACAAAATTGCAAATTCAATGAAACCAATGCCAAATTTCCATAAGACATAAATCTACAATATTGATGTTTTGACCAAAACCCAGAAACCAAGGAAACTAGGTCAATTGACTAGGTCAAATTAGCATGTAAATTTTAGAAATTGCCTAAGTGGCTACTTGACCCCAGAATAGTTTTTATAGCATATCTCCCACTACAAAACTCTAATTGAGATGAACCAAATTGTTTTGGAAAACTGAGAAATAGTGCTCCAATTTTGATTTAGAAACTTGCCTCAAATTTTGAGTGCATGAACCCTTAAATGGGAGTCAAAGTCACTGACCTAAACCTGGAATCCTGAAGACATAGGGCACATGAGTCCAGACTA
Source organism: Hevea brasiliensis (assembly GCF_030052815.1). Lineage (NCBI taxonomy): Eukaryota > Viridiplantae > Streptophyta > Magnoliopsida > Malpighiales > Euphorbiaceae > Hevea > Hevea brasiliensis. The sequence continues at coordinate 99,289,518 of NC_079494.1, forward strand.
GTTATTGGACTATAACTCATCCTATATAACTTTAAAAAAATGTAATTGTTAAATTTGAGTAATCTTAAGACATAGGGTAACAATTTCTATGAAGAACATTAGGCCTAAAAGTGGCTATAACATGTCCAATTAATTAGACAAAGATGGACTCCAAAATCTGCCTGAATCTAGACCCAAAAAGAGACCATGGACTAGTTGTGGTTATTTGACCATAACTTGATTTCTAAAACTCCAAATGACATGATTCAGAAAGAAAAACAAAGACAAGACATATTAGAACAAATTCCATGAAGGAAGTGTGGCCAAACCCATCTTGACCAATTTGCTAGATGAATTTAGGACACCAAATCTGGACCTTGAGATATTAGTAGTATGCCCTAAAGCATATCATTTAGCATGTATCTTGTACATATTTTACTAATAAAAGGCATTTTCACTTTTCCATTTATATAATATATTTATGTGTAATAGAAAAAGTCTATTGATATTTTTTTAGAAATTCTATTCTTAAGTTGTTAAGAATATGAGTGATAGTATTTCTAGCAAAAATTATCATAAATTGGTTCACAATTGAGGATACTTCATAATAAGGACATGACTTATCCAGAAAGATTGTAATCATGTTTGTTCCCAAGTTATTTATATGAGATGTAAATAAGATGGAATGGTGAGTCTCATGCCATATAACAAACATGATAGGCACTTATACATGATAAGTAGCCTGAACCAGTGACATTTATGACAAGCACATAGAGTTTACTCTTGTCAATGTATTGTCATAAATCATATTAGTGCATATAATCTTTAGACCTGAGATAGTACAGTTATCTTGTATATAGGTGGTTTGAGTTTTATACTGCTTTCATACTTGTATTATGTATGGGTATATGGGCATGTGTTGGCTCCTACTAATTATATATGGAGGTAGGTGTTGATCAAGATGGAATCTGTTCCTCTAAGTAAATAGGGATAAAATCCTATGTTCATTTAATTATTCTTGATGTTTCAAGTTCCTGGCCAGGACAGATAGATTTAATCAGAAAAGAGTTTCTGATGAGAAAAATCTTTTTAATCAAGAAATGGAATTAAAAGAGAACATAATATTCATAGCAAATGTGGTTTGACATAAACCATGACTCCAGCTCGAATTGGGATTTTATAATAGAGAGATTCTAGTGCATGGTAACATATGATTATAGGTTCATTTAAGGAAAATCTTATTACTAATTGGGTGGTCATGGCATGCTATGCTAGGTGTTAACCATGGTCTATGAGGTGCATAAAATGATTTAGAGAAATCATTTATGTTAAGAAAGAGTTCTGATGATATTAAGAGTTGATATCATATCTCATTACCAATTAGTGATGAGCCTAGTAAGTCACACACATACATAAATAATCACCAAATTAAATATGATTTAATTTGTAACACCCTCATTGTAACAATTCCGTACATTCTACTATTTCGGTGACCGATGTCGGTCCGAACAGTTAGAACATCTGGAAAAATATTTAAACTAAAGTGAGGAACTATAATTAAATCAAATATTAATAAGAAAAATTTAGAAAAATTTTTTGAAATAAAATACAATCAAGTTAAATGAACTAGTGCCCTAGCGATGGGTAACCCATTGGGAAGTTGCGGTTCTCGCAACTAGGAGCCCTAAACCTTGAGAAAAATTTATAAAATAATTTTTGGGACTCCAGAGAAGAGTTATTGTGGTTTCTATGACATTAGAATACGAAGAAAATGCTTAGAAAAATTTTTCAATTGGTACAGACAATTTTAGTCTGTTAAGCCAAACGGAAGACATTTTGGTCATTTCGTCTTCGAAGATGATTTTTGGCCGACTTGTCCAGTTAAGTAAATAATTATTATGACATAAAATGTGAATAAATATTGCTAAAAATTAAATTGAAAATGAGTAGAGAAGAAAAGAAAAGAAAATAAAAGAAAATGCCAATTATGACATCGTTATGATGTCATTTAAAAGAATTCCACCAATCACATTTAATCACCACTTAAATTAACTATTAAAAAAGGATAAATGACACAAAGAAAAATAAAAAGCAATCTGCTTCTTCCTTATCTTAACCAGCCGTCTCCCTCCCTTAAACCCAACCTCCATTAAAGCTTCACCCAAAGCTTTACACCCCTTACCAAATAACATCCAACCCCTAAGTTCCCTTCAATAAAACTTGTCTACCAAGAAACTAAAGATTTTTGAAGGGATAAAATCTCTCCAAAGAGATTAGTGTCCAATCTCTTACCTCTTTTACTTAATTCATGTTTAATGCCATGAGATAAGTGGAAAAATATAAGAAAAACAAAATAAAACTTATGGGTGTTCATCCCTATAATTTCGGTAGCTTATGGTTGATTAGGGTTGATGAATTTACTTGAAGCAAAGTGGTTCATGGGCTGCCCGTGCTATGAGATGAGTGATTGAACATGTATGTGCAAGTGAAATGCAAGTGTAATGCATGAATGGAACTCGAAAATTTTGGACACTTGAACAACATTAGGGTTTGCTCATGTAATGGTATATTAACATTGTAATGGTCAATTAGTGACCGTTTAAATGTGTATGAGGAGGAATTGAAGTGAGTAAGGATAAGGGAGTTGAGTTTAGGAATGTTGCCCTTGGTGACCTGCAGGACTGGGTGTGAGTCCAGTAGGTTTGGGCAGTTATAAATGGAGTTGTATAGGTTCAATTGGTGCAAGGCTAATTGGACATGAAATTAGGCACATAATGACACAACTTTGGTGAAGAAACCCCACCCAGAAAACCAAACCAAGTTGACCTAAAAATTGCCCTAATTCGGGTGACTTGCATTCTGCCTAGGCAAAATGACCAAATGAACAGTGTTCATTCATTTGGTCATAACTCAGTGTAGAGAGGTCTAATTGACCTAAACTTTTACTAGCATAAAGGTGAGACATAGACCTACAACTTTCATGAAGAAAACAAATCTAAATTTTGATCATAACATGTTCAAAAACTGACCTGAAGTCAGTGTAGAAAACACTGTAGAATTGATTCTGCCTAGAAAATCTAGAAATTTGCAATTCGGCCAGTTATGGTGTTTAGGCCATAACTTGAGCTACAAAACTCCAAATGGAGTGATTTAAAAAAATAAATGTAACTATACACAATAAGGAACAACTTTTATGAAGATAAATTTGTCAAATTCCTACTGTACAATTGACCAATGGAACAGTAAACTTAGTGCTTGAAATTTGGAAATCGCAAATAACCAACATTAAGCTTTGAAATGGTATTGGCAACTAATACCAGCAATTTTAGAATGCAAAATGTGGTATGTTGGGGATATTAAAACCAATATACCTATTGTCTATGAAAAAGTCAATATTTTAGTTGACTAATGAAATGAATAGTAACAATTAAACTTCAATTTCAAAGAATTGTAAAATTTAAAAGTGTAACATGCCCTAGTAGGCCTAATGTGATTGCTTTGGATAGGTTGGTATACCAATAGGGTTGAATTAGCAGTACTGCACATGGCATTATGCCATTCTTTAATTTTATGGCTTTATGCCATTCTGTAATTTTATAGCTTTTAGCCATTCTGATATTATGATGATACTTGGCATTGTGCCTAATGTTTGTTACAGCTTATTAGCTGTTCTATTGCACACCGGGAGATACATATGTGACCGATGGTGTGACGGCCCGAGGTACATGATACCTAGTGCCAGTTTACCCATTTATCTAGTCCAGTCGTCCAGTATAGGTTATTTGGGCAACCAAAAATGAAAGTTGATAAACTTAAGGAAATAATGAATATAATAAGTATCAAATAAATAAGACTGCAAATAATTATAAAAAATTTATCTGCATGAGACATCAATACACTCAATGCATATTTATTTCCTTTTAGTTCTTTTTATTTTATTATTGGCACTACTAAGCATTATTGCTTAGCACGTCGCTTTTTGCCGTGCGTAGGTTCTGGAGAGACAGACAAAGAGCCCAGTAGACCACTGACTGGGTGAGGTCACACATCTTCCTAAAGTCAGAGTCACCTTTCTTCTACTGTGCATCAGTGGTAGGACCTTTAGGTCCCTTTTGAAATTATGTTTTTGCATTTTGTAATAGGTGGTAGTTTGTGATTTGTAAATTATGAACTCATATAAATAGTAAATGTATGTAATTATATGTTGATGTACATATTTTGTAAAATTTTGTTGATTAATATAATTTGAGAATATCTTCATGAAATTTTAGTTGATTTTGAATTTGAATGAAATTGTGGATTAATGTTGAGAACTTGAGATGATTGCGAATGTTGAGAATTATTGAGACCATGTTGATGGCCATTGGAGTTTGAGAATGATTGAAAATAATTATTGGAAGTGTTTTTCACAGGTTCCGAAGAACTGTTTTCTCCATTTTTAGTCGGTACTCTGCTGGATTTTTTATAAAATTTTCGAAACCTCAAATGAATTTAAAATTTCTATAAATGACTTAAATAAGATAAATTTAACAAATTACACTTCATAACCATTAGAGATAAATTAAGGAAAAAAAAATGATTGAAATAAAATATGGTGTTTTGGTACACTGTGTGACATATCTTACTCGGCTATACTGCAAACGGGTAAGGGGTGTCACATTTAGTGGTATCAGAGCACGGTTTAGGCATTTTTAGGTCTAGATCGAGTCCATACCATGCATTACATTTGTAAGAGTCGATGTGACATAAATGCAGATCTGTTTATCTTTGTTATTTTGATTAGGATATAGACCCCACGTCACAGAGGGCAGTTGAGGAGGAAGTGGAGGGTCATACTCCACCAGCTCCAGCAGAGCCTGCTCAGCCTCCATAGGCCATGTTCCAGCAAATGGCCGAGTTTTTTAGACAAATGGCTGGGGTAATGCCACCACCACCACTACCTCAACAGTAGAAATCACATCTAGAAAGACTGAGAAAATTTGGAGCAGTAGATTTCTTTGGCAAGAGAGAAGATGATTCTGTTGCAGCCGAAAACTGGTTGAACATAATAGGAAGGGTTTTAAAACAACTCTACTGCACTCCAGAGCAAAATTTAGAAGCTGTTGTATCTCTACTGCAAGATGATGCCTTCTAATGGTGGGAAACAGTATCTAGTGAAGTGCAGCCAGAACTAATAACCTGGGACTTCTTTTTCTCGGAGTTCAAAAAGAAGTATGTGGGTAGTGTATACTTGGAAGAGAGAAGAAGAGAATTCATTAACCTGAGGCAGAGACAGCTGACAGTGACAGAGTATGAAAAGGAATTTGTCAGATTAAGCCACTACAGAAGGGAGATAGTCCCTAATGAGGTCGAGAGGTGTAAAGATTTGAAGAGGGGCTAAATGACAACATAAAGATAATGATTACTGCCTTGGGAATCATAGACTTCACCAAGTTAGTGGAAGCTGCAGTAAAAGTTGAGAAAGTCAGAATAAGTGAGCAGACTATAAGAGAGAGACAGTAAAAGAGGGGCTCGGGTCAGTCTAACTCATCTCCTGCACCTGGAAAGAAGTTCAAAGGTCCACCTGTACAGAGTTCAGGTCAGCCTCAAGGTCAGGGTCAGTCCTAGGGGCCCAGGCCACAATTTACACCTAGGAGAGGCCAGTCCACACCATCAGTGGGCAGCTCTCCAGGGACGGTGTTTAGGGGACCCGCCCCAATATCTGCTACATGTCCGCATTATTTGAAGTGGTATAAGGGGGAGTGTTGGAGAGTGACGGGTGTCTGCCTAAGGTGTGGGTCGATAGAGCATCAGTTAAAGAACTGTCCATGCATAACTGCTATAGCTGCTTCAACACAAGCAGATATACCTGCTCCTGCACCTCAAAAGGGTAGGAAGTCTGGTAAATCTGAGGCAGTGGGACTATCACAGAGACCTGCATCTGAGCTAGTAGAGAGGCTAGAGATCAGAGCACCTGCCAGAGCTTATGCCATAAGAGCTTAGGAGGAGCAAGATGCCCCATATGTCATCAGGGGTACGTTCTCCCTCTACAATACATCTGTGCATGCATTGGTGGATCCAGGATCCACTCATTCATACATCTGCATCAACTTACCCGTAGAAAGGGGGATACTAGTAGGGGAGAGTGACCAAGACATTTTGGTCACTAATCCATTGGGCCACAGTGTAGTGGTGAACAAGGTGTACAAAGGTTGCCCGTTAAGGATTCAGGGGTATGAAATCTTGGTAGACCTGATTGAATTGCCTTTCTATGAGTTTGACGTGATTTTGGGAATGGACTTGTTGTCACGTCATCAGGCAATGGTTGATTGTAAATTGAAGAGGATCTCCTTGAAAACTTCTGAGGGTAATGAGATTACAGTTGTGGGGGAAAGGATAGATTTCTTGTCCAATGTTATCTCAGCCACAGTTGCAAGAAAACTGATGAGAAAAGGCTGTGAAGCCTACCTAGCACATGTGGTGGATACTAGGCAGGCTAAGCCAGATCTATGTGACATACCCACAGTAAGAGACTACCAAGATGTGTTCCCTGAAGAATTGCCTGGCTTGCCACCAGAAAGGGAAGTCGAATTTGCTATTGAGATCTTTGCAGTCTGACACCAATCTTTATTGCTCCTTATAGGATGGCACTTACTGAGTTAAAGGAGCTGAAAATCCAGTTGCAGGAGTTACTGGATAAGGGGTTCATATGCCCCAATGTGTCACCATGGGGAGCTCTAGTGCTATTTGTAAAGAAGAAGGATGGGACTTTGCATTGATTACCGGCAGTTGAATAAAGTGACTGTGAAGAACAAATATCCGTTGCCTAGAATTAATGATCTGTTTGATTAATTAAAGGGAGCAGGAGTATTTTCCAAAATTGATCTCAAATCAGAGTATCATCAGTTGAGGGTAAAGGATGCAGATGTGCCAAAGGCTACATTCAGGACACGGTATGGGCATTATGAGTTCCTGGTAATGCCCTTTGGCCTAACAAATGCACCGACAACATTCATGGACCTTATGAACCGTATCTTCCTTCCATACCTAGATTGGTTCATAGTGGTCTTTATTGATGATATTTTGGTGTATTCCAAGACCAGGGAAGAACATGATGAGCATTTGAGGATTGTTCTATAAACCCTGAGAGAAAATAAGCTGTATGCTAAGTTATCCAAGTGTGACCTCTGGTTAAATGAGATTGCATTCCTTGGACACATAGTGTCAGCCAATGGGATTAGGGTGGATTCCAATAAAATAGAAGTAGTGATGGAATGGAAGCCTCCCAGAAATACAACTGAGGTCAGAAGTTTCTTAGGGCTAGCTGGGTATTACAGAAGATTTGTGAAGGGATTTTTTTTAATAGCTACTCCGATGATCATGTTGTTACACAAGAATGCTAGATTTGATTGGAATGACAAGTGTTAGGCTAGTTTTGAGAAGTTGAAGGCTATGTTGACAGAGGCACCAGTGTTAACACAGCCAGTGTCAGGAAAGGACTTTGTGGTCTATAGTGATGCCTCTCATAATGGGTTAGGGTGTGTATTGATGCAAGAAGGGAAGGTGGTCGCTTATGCTTCCAGGCAGCTAAGGCCACATGAACAGAACTACCCTACCCATGATCTAGAACTTACAGTAATTATCTTCGCACTGAAGATATGGAGGCACTACTTGTATGGTGAAAAGTGCTACATTTACATAGACCACAAATGTGACACCCCTTACCCGACTACAGTGTAGCCGAGCAAGTTATGCCACTCAGTGTGCCGGAGCACTCTATTTTATCTGATTTCATTACAGTCCTTGATTTATTTATTCAAAAACTTTATTGAAGATTTAGGCTATTTTTACTTTTATCAAAATCTAACTAAATTGGAAATTTCAAAAATTTTAACGATAATCCGACAAAGTGTTGGCTGTAATTTGGACTAACAGTTCTTCTGAACCTGCCAAAGACAATTTCAATATATACTCAATTTCTCAAACTTAATAGTCTCAAAAATTTTCAAACATAATGTATCTCAATATAGTATCCAGATTTCTCAGAAATCTCATTAGATTTTCAATATCTCAATATTCACAAGTATAATCTCATTATAACTCAAATTCAATTCACATACTAAAATACTTACTTTGAATAGCTTCCATAATTCATAGGTTAATTACATGAGTTTATTTTGTACAAGATATACAAATAATTTACAATGTGCTAGGAATGAACAATATACATAACATGTATAAAATGATCCCTATCTACATGCATTGCTGAGGAGGTGACAATCTTGAACTCTTCGACACTACAGAATCTGGACTCCAAAAATCTCGATCGACAGTCTCTGGTTTTACCTTGATACTGCGAGGAAGCAATTCCATCGCCCTAAGCATTTCTGCTTAGTGGTGCAATAATATAACCAGAAATAATATATACAAGTAAAGAAAGAAATAAATGATAATTCAGATACTCAAGAATCAATTTAATTTGGTATGGTATTTCTAGTATCAACGATCTTATATACTAGTTTGTTCCTCTTTGGAAGTGCTTAGTTTATAACTTTTCAGTAATACTAGCAGGTATATAATTTATTCTATCGTATTGTATTTCAAGTGCATGCTGATCCTGCAATTTATATTTTTGTTATGTTTCTTTTGCTAATCTCTTTTGCTTATTCATTCAATACTTAATTTAATTGTACTGGATTTTCATTATACTTAACTTAACTTAGCTGCCTGAATTGAATAATACTTTAATTGACTGCCCAAGTAACCTATACTAGACGACTGGACTGGATAACGGGTCGTTGGCACTGGACACCGCGGTGCCTCGGGCCGTCATACCATGTGACGCAGAACGTTTACCATGTATGCAGTCAGTATGGCTAAAAAGCCATGATATCACATAATCGGGCATAAAAGCCATGAAATCGGGCATAAAAGCCATGAATACGGGCATAAAGCCATGAATACAGGCATAAAGCCTTTCGCAGTACTGCTAAAACAATACCCTATTGGCATGCCAAACTATCCAAACCAATCTTGTTAGGTATACTAGGGCATTTGATACTTTAAAATATTAATATATTGTGCTTTATGACTTCATTATTTCATGATAAATTTCAATCAATATTCATACATTCATTTGATCATTTATATGATCACAATTCACATCAATTATCCTTTTATACCATTGTACTCAAAATACTTCTCCTCTTTACAATAATGAGGACTAATGTCTCATTCCTACATTAATATGGTTTATTTATCCATTCATTATGTTATTCATATTGATCCCAATTCTAAACAATGGTTCACATGTACCATTGTATTCAAAACATTTTTCCTTTCTCATTTATACATTCAAGAGTCTACTTATGTAATTATAAATTTTATATTTCAAGTTGAGTTACTAATATTTTATGAATTCCATTTGTGATGGGCATATATGCCCTAACTATCTATTCACATCAATTAGGTGACTTATTTTTCATATTTCAAGTAATCCATGAATATTTCATGGATTTCAAATTTATGGCCTAAATTTCTTTTTAACAATTTTGACTAGGATGCATAGTCCATATTTGTCGTACAATTCTAAGCATTTAAGCTTAGAATTAGTTCTAGGTCTTCATCTTAATCACTAATCATTTTGATTACTATTCACCATACTAGTCAACCAAAATGTTGACCTTTTTATACTTAATGGATATATTAATTCTAATTACACCAAGATCCCACATTTTGAGTTTTACATTTACTAGTATTAATTGCCAATTGCAATTTAAAGTCCCCTAGATGCATTTCTAATTTCAAATTTTAAATTTCAAGTTTTGGTGTCACTATTCACCTCATTGGTCAACAAAAATGTTGACTTTTGCATAGACAATAGGTACATTGGTTTTAACACTCCCGATGTACCACATTTTGCATTTAAAACTTGTTGGAATCAATTACCAAATCCATTTTCAAGCTTATTTCAAGTTTTCATGTCACTATTCACTTCATTAGTCAACTAAAATGTTGACTTTTGCATAGAAATTATGAACATTGACTTTGGCACTTCAAACATACTATATTTTTCATTTAAAACTTGTTGGTTTTGGTCGCTTTCTCAAAGCTTAGGTCATTTTGGCAAAATTGCCAATTTTCGGTTTTGGTGCTCCGAAGTTGCACTATTTCATTGGTCGATTTACTGTTGGAATTTGACAAAACTTCCTTCATAGAAAATGTTCCTTATTTTGTCTAGTTGAATTTCTTTTTTTGAATCACTCCATTTGGAGTTTTGTAGCTCAAGTTATGGCCAAAATAAGTTTCTCGTTCACGCAATCGCTCATGCTGCTATCATGGGTTCTGGCAGATTTTGATCCAACTTTGGTCAGTAATTTGATCAAGTTAAGTTCCTAATTTGGTCTAACTTTCTTCATATGAAATGTTCTACTATACCTTAGGTTTCCATCGGTTCAAGAATCGCCTAAATCCGAGTTTTCTAGAGAGAGTTATAGTCCTCCAAACATTGCTGCTCAAACGAAAATTCTGGAAATCTCAGTACAGTAAACTTCACTTTGCTCAATGATTTGATTAGGTTCTGGTCATATTTTGGGGTAGGTTTATTCATGAAAGTTGTTTTTCTATGTCTTAACTTGTTGCTGTAAAAATTTCAGGTCAATTGACCACATCTACAGTGAGTTATGGCCTACTGTTCATTTGGTCATTCTGCAGGGGCTGTTTGCAGGGTATCTGGATTGGGGCCAACTTTTGGTCCATTTGCTTTGGTCTTTTGGGCTTGGTTTCTTCAGCAAAAATGTGCCATTATAAGCCTAGTTTCATGTCCAATTGGCCAAACACCAATTGAACCAACACTGCCAAAGATATGGTAGTCCAAGTGAACTGAAATCTCAGTCACCATGCTGCTGTCTTTAGGCAGCTTACACATTCACTTTGCCATGCATTAACTCACTTCAAATTATGATTAACTTGCCTTAAATCACTAATTGACCACTAAAATGTCCATTAATCACTTCATAAACCAAGTCCAATTCTTCACTCTCAAAACCCTAATTTCAAATTTCAAAACTTAATCAATTAAATTCCTATCACTTCTCATGCATATAACCTCATCAATCATCATCACTAATCATGTATATATATGCAGGAATTCATCAAACCCCATAAGGTTCCCAAGGTTGCTGAATTAGGGATGTTTAATTCCTTAACTAATTCTTTCAATTTCTTGAATTTCCCACTTAATTTGGCATGCATACTACACCTAAAGTTGAAAGAAAAGGTTTTAGTGCACTAACCTCTTGTAGGCAGATTTTTCCCAACTCAAAACTTCACTTTCTTTCCTCTTCTTGGCTGCCAATCACTTCCCAAGAGGTAGAGACAAGTTTTTAGTGAAGGGACTTAGGGTTTAGTAGTGGAAATTCATGGGAAATGGGAGTAATGAAAGAAATTTCTATGGAGGGCTATGGAGAAGAGAAAAACGTCTTGAGGAAGAAGAAGAAGAGCAACAGAATTTTTTTTGGTCTTCTTGGTCTCTTTCATTAGTTAATTAGATGGTTGTTTATATGTGATTGGTGGGAGCTTTAAAATGACATCATCATATGTCATAAATGGGCATTTTTCTCATTTTCTATTCTTTTCTTCTCTACTTATTTTCAATTTAATTTCTAGTAATATTTATTCATATTTTATATCATATTAATTATTTACTCAACTGGACAAGTCGGCCAAAAATCACCTCTGAAGGCGAAATGACCAAAATGCCCTCCGTTTGGCTTAACGGGTCAAAATTGTCTGTACCGATTGAAAAATTTTTCTAGGTATTTTCTTGGCATTCTAATGCCATGGAAACCTCAATAACCCTTCTCTGGAGTCCCAAAAATTATTTTATAATTTTTCCCCCGGGTCTAGGGCTCCTCGTTGCGAGAACTGCAACTTCCTACTAGGTTACCCATCGCTTGGGCACCGGCTCATTTGACTTGGTTGTATTTTATTTCTAAAATTTTTACTAAATTTTTCTTATTAATATTTGAGTTAATTATGGTTCCTCACTTTAGTTTAAATATTTTTTCGGACGTTCTAGCTGTCCGGACAGACACCGGTCACCGGAACAGTAGACTGTGCGGAATTGCTACCGGGAGGATGTTACAACAAATGTCTAAAATACTTGCCAACCCAGAAAGAGCTCAACCTTAGACAGAGATGATGGATTGAGTTCCTGAAGGACTATGATTGTGTGATTGATTACCATCCTGGGAAGGCAAATGTAGTTGCTGATGCTTTAAGCAGAAAATCCATCATAGCTTTGAGATCATTGAATGCCCGTCTATCTTTGGCTCGAGATGGAGCTATTTTGGCTGAGTTATAAGTGAGGCCAAACCTGCTACAGCAGATTTTAGATGGGCAGAAGGTAGATGAGAAGTTAATGACTATTGTGAGTAAAATCTTAGAAGGGAAAGCAACTGATTATGAGGTGAAAGCAAATGGGTGTTGTTATACTCATTTCATATAGGCATTTTAGGGTAGTTTTGCATTCATTTTGCCCTTATATTTTAGTATATTTTATGTTTTTAGCCTTATTTTAGCTTATTTGTTAACTTTAGATACTTTATATTTGATTTTCGTAATTTTGTTATTTTTGATAGGATTTTGTGGCAAATCGAAGATCAATGAGTCCATTAGGAAGTGATTTGAAGAAATTTGGAGCCCTTTAAGCATAGAGGAAAGTTGAAGAAATCAAGCCTTGAAAGAGCAAGTTAGCCGAAATTTGCTTGAGACTTTGCTTAAGATCCCGCTTAGGGTAAAGTAGCAGTGCTTGAGGTGCAGCACAAGTCAAGCATGAGCAGAAAAGTTTACCTTACTCTAAGTTTGCCGAGATTTGCTAAGGGTCTGCTTAACCTTAAGCAGACAGTGCGACCAGAAGCTGAAATTTGCTGAGAAGTTACTTAGGGTTAAGCCGAACCCTAAGCAGACTGCCCAGAACGTGAAAAATGTTGCTAACTTGGATAATTTTACATCTCATTTCCTATCCACTCCTTGGCTCTTATTTACTTTTAGGGTAGCTTTTTAGGACCATATAAATTCATCATTTCCTAATTTTTGCCACAAGAGGAAAGGGAGGAAAGACAAAAAGGAAAGAAAATTTAATAGAGAGAGAGAGAAGACGCCATTTTCTTTTGGGAAGGAGCTGCTGCACCAGTTTTGGAGCTCCAGAAACCAGAGATTTTGGCTCTTCTACCTGAGTTTTTTTCTATTTTAGTCCTTTTATCATGTTTTTCTTTACTTTTCCATTAACCTTTCTTGTAAATACCATCATGAGTGAGTAAACTCTTTCGATTTCAGAGTTGGGAAATATGTTTTAGATTAATTTGTGGATTTGGACTGGGTATTTCCTTATTTTACATAAATATGAGTTTTGATTCCTTCCTTGTGTGCTTGATTTACTTGCCTAATGTTGGTACCCATTGGGTATTGTGTTAATCTTTGATTGAAGGACCGAAAGGTGAAAGTCATTTATAGATAATCAAGGATTGGAACTTAAAATCACCTAGATTTAGAAATAAACTAGGATTTTAAGAGGAATTAATTATTGGTTACAAAACTTAATGGGTTTTAAAGTAATCAAATAACATACGAAAGTAGGTTTGGTTATTTTAGAACACACTTTGGTTTGCTTGAAAAAAGATATCAAAGGAATTTAGAATCAATTTCCTTCAAACTTTATTTTTCCCTAAAAATTGGAATGCCCAAGACAAATCCCAATTAATTTATGCATAAACCCCCAACTCTGGAATCACTTTTACCATAATTAGACTTTCATTTAAATTACCCATTGTTAATTTAGTTTAATTGCAAACTAGATCTAGAATTTATTTGTTTGCTCTTTACCCATTCCAATTAGATTAATCAATTTACCTTGCTCATTTACATTTACCAATTATTCATTAATCATTAGCCCAAATAATCGCTTCATTCATAGTTTGGCAATCAAACAGCAAATCTTCGTGGGAACGATACTTGATTCATCACTTTATTATTTGAGACGACCCGTATACTTGCGGATAAGCCACATCAAGTTTTTGGCGCCGTTGCCGGGGATTTGATTTTTTGTTTGATATTGAACAATTGTTTGTTTGGTTAATTTGGGCATTTTATTTTATTTTCTTTTTACCATTTTACTTTGAGAATTTGTTTATTTTGTTTTTTTCAGGTACTTTATTTTATGAGAAGGACAAAAAGTGAAGAAATCAATCTATTCTTTGATCCAGAAATATAAATGACAGCAAAAGCTTTAAGAGCAGAATCTAAGAGGAGAAAAGCTGAAATTAAAGCTCAACAACAACAAGAAAGAGCATAAGAGCAAGAGCAATTACAAGAAGAAATGGCCAACATCAATAACAACCGCTCTATGAAGGATCATGCTTATCCTAACATTGGGGATTTCATGCCAAGTATCACAAGACTAAGAGTAGAAGCTAATAATTTTGAACTGAAGCCTGCACTCTGTCAGATGGTACAACAATCACAATTTGGAGGAAATCCAAGTGAAAGTCCACATGTGCATCTAGCACACTTTCTTGAAATCAGTGATATGTTGAAGATAAATGGAGTTTCTGATGATGCAATTCGACTCAGATTATTTCCTTTTTCTCTGAAGGACCGAGCTAGAGAGTGGTTACATTCTTTGCCACCGGGTTCTATCACAACATGGGATGAACTTTCTCAAGCATTTTTAGCTTAATATTTTCCACCAAGCAAGACAGCTAAGCTAAGAAATGAGCTGACTTCTTTCAAACCTAGAGATGATGAGAGCTTGTATGAAGCATGGGAGAGGTACAAGGATTTGCAAAGGAGATGTCCACATCATGGGATTCCTAAGTGGATGCTTGTTCAACACTTTTATAATGGAGTTTCACCAGCTATTAGAAGTACAATTGATGCATCTTCTGGAGGTGATCTTATGGAAAAATCTGAAGATAAAGCTTTTTCTGCTCTTAATAAAATTGCTTATAACAACTACCAATGGAGTTGTGAGAGGAATGAGATCAAGAAACCAGCTGGTATGTTTGAGCTTGATGCCATGAATATGATTAATGCTAAGTTTGATGCTTTGACAAGGAAGATGGACAAGCTAAGCATGAAAGTAGATTCTTCAGCTGGAGGTTCTAGTAATTCAGTAGAAGTTGGAGCTGCAAATGTCAATTGTGCAGTAGATTTTTCTGCACTTAATCAAGATTTTTCAAGTGAGCAAGTGGATTATGTGGGGAACTACAATCAAAGACCAGGTGGTAACTCATTTTCTGCAACTTATGATCCAGCATGGAGAAACCACCCCAATTTCTCTTGGGGAGGTAGACAAGGACAAAATCAGAATTTTCAGCAACCTTCTGGATATCAACAACATCAGAATTTTCAGCAGAATAGAGGTCCTCCTCCTGGAATTTCTAAACCTCAAAATGCACCTGCTCCACCTCTACCACAACAAGCACAACTAGATAAGACAGCTAGATTGGAAGCCATGATTGAGACTCTACTTGTGAGCCATCAAAGTCAACAAGAAATGATTTCTCAATTAGCATTTAAAGTGGATCAAATGGCAACACACAACAAGATGTTAGAGAATCAAATAGCTCAGCAGGCTAGCTCTTCAAATAGTAAAGCTTTTCGGAAGCTTCCTAGCCAACCTGAGAATCCAAGGGAGCAGTGTAATGTTGTTACTTTAAGAAGTGGAAAGGTAATGGGGGAAGAACACGAAATTGAAGTAAAGTTGAAAGAAAAGAAAGATGAGTGTGAGAGTGAATCCACTTCAACTAAAGCTAAAGCTAGTAAGGAAGCAAATGAAGAGAAAGAAGATAAAAAGAAAATAGAAGAGAAATATGTGCCTCCTGCACCGTACAAGCCACCATTGCCCTTTCCTCAGAGGTTTCATAAAGCACAATTAGATAAGCAGTTTGGGAAATTCCTTGAAGATTTGAAGAAGTTGTATATCAACATTCCATTCACTGATGTCATTTCTCAAATGCCTTCTTATGCTAAGTTTTTGAGGGAGATTTTATCAAATAAAAGAAGGTTGGAAGATTATGAAACTGTTGCACTTACTGAGGAGTGCAGTGCTATATTGCAGAACAAGCTCCCACCTAAGCTGAAAGATCCTGGAAGTTTTTCCATACCATGTCACATTGGAGAAACAAGTATTGAGAGAGCATTATGTGACTTGGGGGCTAGTGTTAGCTTGATGCCACTTTCCATATGTGAGAAGTTAAAGGTTGGAGATCTAAAGCCCACAACTATTTCTTTGCAGTTAGCTGACAAATCTATAAAGTATCCAGTTGGGATTTTAGAGAATGTACCATTAAAAGTTGGGAAGTTTTTCATTCCAGTGGATTTTATTATACTAGAGATGGAGGAGGATGTAAGAATGCCTATCATACTTAGAAGGCCATTTTTAGCCACTGCAGGAGCTAATATAGATGTAAAGAATGGGAAATTGAAGTTGACAGTGGAGGAGGAGGAAATAGAGTTTAATTTATTCCAACATTCCAAGGAACCAACTGTGATGAATTCTTGTTATAGGGTAGATGTTATAGAGCGTGATGCTGAAACTGAAGTTACTAAACTAGAGGAAAATCAAGCTATTCCAATGCAATGCAATCAGCATAAAGTGCAAAAGAAAAAGTCAGCTTCACCATCTCATTTGATTAACAATGAAGCTTCAAAAGTTAAGCTTAAGCTTCCATCAAAATCACTCAAAAGAGCAGATTCATCTAAAGTTTGTAAGAATATTCTTCAAGACATAGTTGGGATTCTGAACAAAGCAATAGGTATTTTCACATACAATGGGAAAAAGTTGAAGTATAAATTCATTTCAGCACCTGTTGTGAAGGGAGGTAATATTTTCCAATTCCAACCACCATGAGCTTTGAAAAGAAGGTCAAGCTTAAGACCTTAAACAAGCGCTTCTTGGGAGACAACCCAAGCGTATCCTTTTATAGTTTATTAATTTTTCATTTCATTTCATTTTCCGTTTTTACCCTCATTAAACTCAAAAGTGACATTTGTTTATCTTTTGTAGGTCATTCATGAAGATTGGGCAAATTAACACTTGTAGCAAAAACAAAGAATTGAAAGAGAGCAAGCATAAAGCTAAATACTGCACTTTATCCAGTACCTGTGAACAGTAACACTTTTAAACTTGTGCTAAATTGCTGATATTGCAATCTACTTGATAGCAAATGTCTGATTTTGTGTCCTGTGTAAATTTTGTGAAATGCAACTTGAATGAGAATCAATTTTGATATTTAGGACTGATGTGAGCTTTATTGAGGTGCAAAAATAGTGTTTGTTAAGTTTTACCTTTTAGTGTATATATAGTTCTGTAATCTGTTAGGAATTTACATGTTTTTGTTTGAATTGCTGTTAGTTTTTATAGTCTGCAAATTTTTGTTACTGTTCATGCTACTGTTCATGCTACTTAAGAAGTCAATTCTTATGTCTTTTCTGAAATTTTTGAATGTTTGGAACTTGTCTCAAATGCTGCTGAAAATGTGCTTTTGGTATAAGTTTATAAAGGAGACCATTTCATTAAGTGTGCAAAAAGGCAGTCACAATTAGTGCCTCAATTGAACCATGCTTGTAAAAAGCTAAAAGAACATGTGCTATTCTTACTAAGTTTATGAGAGATGATGAGCATAAAATTTTCAATTTTGTGGTATTAATGTGAATTTGGTAATTGCTGAGGGTCATGATAGCATTCCATAGCTTTTGGACTATTTTTTGTAAGTAAAATCACAATTTTTTCCAAAACCTGCCAAAACTTGCTGATGATGTTGCTTACTAAGCAGTATCCTAAGCAAATTCTGCTGAACCCTATGCTTAAGCCCAAGCACAGCCCAAATTACCAGTTGTCTGCCCCACATTTTAAAAAGCCCAAAACTTCTACCATTTTTATGAAACCCTCACCCAAACTCCCGATAAGCCACAACTCTCATTCTACCGACTCCCTTCCCGCACCATTTTTTCCGGTAAATTTTTAAGGGAAGCTGAAAAGTCTCTTTCTCTTCATTAAATGGTGAGAACCAAAATGTGGTCCACCCACAAACCCAAACCCAGAAGATTTCGACACTCTGTCAAATCGAAAATGGGTATTCCATCCTCTCTACCCACAAACCCTAACCGCAGTCCCAGTCCACTGCTCCCTCAATCACCACCACCGTAAACGCCGCCGCTACCTCAATCGCCACCACCTCAATCACCACCACTACCCCAGGACAAACACCAACTCTCATTCCGCCAAACCCCCTCTTGCCACAAACTGAGCCGCAAAATGAGACACCCATTTTCGACACTTAGTTCCCAGAACCAATGCCTGAACCTGCGCCTACTCAAACCAAGTCTAAAGGTAAAACTAAAAAGGCTGCAAGTAGACCCAAGAAAGCCCCTATCAGAAAACGAAAAAGAGCACCCTCTATTCCTTTTGACCTAAACTCTCCACCTCAACCTTCCTCTGAACCAGTCAGCAAAAGGACTAGGTCCTCCTCGCAAATTCCACCACCAGCGGTCCAAACCCCTGTATCTCAGTCACCCTTAAACTCTCCAGTAGCACCTGCATCATCTACCAATGATATAGAGGAGGTAATTTCTCCATTACCTTGGGCTTTTAGAAACATGGATATGAAAAATGCTTATGACAGTTTAGTTTCTAAACCTATTTTGGCAAACAAATATATGGATGAGCAGATTTTAAAAGAGCTAGGCATTTATGACTCTGTATTTGCCTATTTAGATGCTATCAGCTAGACTAAGTTTGCTAGGACTAAGGAACCAGTGTACAAGGATTTGAACTTGGAATTTTTGAGTTCCTTAAGGCTGAATTTCAAAGCAACAGTACCTGAGCATAAGGATGTGATATATTTTCGATGTGCTGGCATTGATAGGGAGTTAGACATGGATGCTATGAATGCAATTTTTGGTTTTCAGGATTCGGGCTATAAAAATATTGAGTGGCAGTAAACTGTTTATGACCCTGTTCAATTCTGGAAAGATATTGCACCTTTTGGGGGTTATTATAGACAGAGGACTGCAAAAGCCTCTAGGATAGTTGATCATGTGTTAAAATACCTCCATAGGTTCATTTCTTACACTGTTTTAGGAAGGGGACACGATATGATTGTGGGTCTTTGGAGATTTATTTTTCCTGTGGTGTATGAAGGAGAGAAAACAAGTAAGCACAGCCCATTTCATAGCTACTCATTGGCACCAAATTGTCACAAAGCATACAAAAGGTAATATAGTTTTTGGAGGATATATAACTGCCATAGCCAACTCATTTAGCTTTGATGCTAGTCTATATAAGCTGCTGCCAGTTTCTGGTGAATCATATATAGACAACACAATGTTGCTGCACATGGATATTTGTGAGAAAGTAGGCCATACCTATGCTTTGTTACAGCAGCATCCTGAAGCTAGTGGTATTGCAGACCCCAGTGCCTTTGCACCAGTAGAACCCCAACCAACCACTGCCCCGCAATTTTTAGCAGACATTTTGTCCCTCTTAAGATCCTTGGAATCCAAAATAGCAAGTTTCACTGTCCAACCATCTGTTCCGTCACCTGACACCACAGATATCCTTGCTACCTTGAAGAACTTAGAAGTCAAAATTGATACCATGGGTCAGCAGCAGGTCAACCAAAAGAAGAAGCTAGAAAAGAAACTTTAAAAGAGATTTTCATCTCTTAAAAAGAAACATAAGCAACAACAAATTCAAATGCTGGAGCTCTACAACAAGTTGGCCCAATCTTACAACAATTTATATCATTGGGGCTAAGATATGCTTCAAGAAATGAAAGACCTCACAGAAAATTTGGAAACTGCTTCTGAAGCTTCAGACCACAATGAACCTACTGCAGAACCTGAAGTAGACCCTAATGCAGCAACAAAGCCTTGACAGCAGAGCTTGAACAGTAGCAGCAATTTAGTATTAGTTTTAGTACAGTACTAGTAGCAGTAACAGTACTAGTTTTTCAATTCAGTTTCTATTTTAGGTTTATTTTGTAATCTGTTTATTTTAATCTTCAAAATTTAGTAATAGTTGTAATACTTTGGTAATTAGTTTTTATAATTATACTTGCATTTCTTTCCTTTAGTTTACTTTATTTTATCTTATCTTCTGCTATGGACATAATTATTCTGTGAATGCTTTTTGGTCTAATTCTTGATTTAACTGTTAGATTTTATTTCTTTACTTTTTTTCATTTTCTTGCATATTATTTTTGCACTTTATCTTTTTCTTCAATCCTAATTTTGTTGACATTGATGAGTTGCACAATTTTCTTTGAGCTGCATATGTTTCACATCATTTGGAGGTAACAGCTTACCCTTTTACTATTTATGCTTTTGGTATGTTGCCAATGCTTATGCTTTCGCTCTACCCTACGCAGCAGCTTAAGCAACATCTTAAGCAGTGTAAATTCATACATTTGGGATACTTTTCCATATTTTTCTCTCTAAAGCTTCATTGTTAATATCATTGTGAGCTAATTTTCAAATACTTGAGCTTATGTTGATTTAATCCCCAATTGTATATATCTCATTAATTGATTAGTTCAAACAATTTTGCCCATCTTTGCATTCATTTTAAACATTGAGGACAATGTTTCATTTGAGTTTGGGGGTGAGGGCAAAATTTTTGCAAAATTTTTTAAAAAAATTTCCTTTCATTCATTTATTGCATTTCATTCATTCATATATAGATAATCCATATACTTATACATATACCACACACATGTCTATACCCATATACATACATTTGCATATAGTTTTCATATAGATTACACTTAGTTTTAATTTGATTTATGCATTCACTTTAGGATCATGCATATCATAAAAATAAATTTCTACCTTGTCCTTATATGATTGAGAATTACTTTGAAGAGAAATTAAGCTTACTTTTAAAAGGGTTTGATGGATTGAAAGTTCTAGATAGGTGCAAAGTTATTAGATTCTTGCTTTAGTTTATATCTTCTTAGCCAAGGGCCACCCAATCAATTGCGTTGACTTTGAGTGCCTAGAGAAAACTCTAGGGTGAGAAGTAACTAATTGATGTCTCACCAATCCTAGAACAATCTTTCTAAACCTTTTAAGGCGAAATCATAGCATGCACTTGAAAAAGAAATGATCTAGGCATTCTTTGAATTTTAAACCCATATTTTAGCCTTAACCAACCTCACTTCAAAATTTCCCTTTGGAACCAATTTGAGCATACATTTATCCCTCTTATTTCTTTGGAACCCACATTAATGCCTAGCCATAAACTCAAACACTTACCTACCCTCAATGAGAATAATTCTTTAAGTGATAGATACACATAAAAAAAAAAAAAGAAAAAAAAATATGTATAACAATTAGTTGGGAGAAGTGACTAAAATAAAAAGGCTAGCAAATTCAATTATGGTATGTAAAGTAATTCACCACCCAAGTACACAAAGAAATGAGTTTGGGGGTGAATTGAAAGGGACAATTGTAATTCAAAGTCAATGTTATTTATGTAGTCCCTCTAAAAGCTTCAAAATTATATGTTAGCATTGGTGAATAGTTGTAAAGTTCCTTCTCCCAATTGATTCAAAAAAAAAAAAATTTTGTGTCTTGATCTTTTAATAATTTGATTATTCTCATATTTTGTTACCCTTATCCCTTTCTTGTTAGCCACATTATCACCCCCTTAGCCCCATTATAACCCTTGAAAGTCCTTTTGATCTTTTGATGGTGTTTTGCTACATTAGTGGAGATTGGAATAGGAGAATTGCCTATGGGATTGTGATATCATTAATCCATTCATTTACTTCCATCATTATTTGAGACACTTTAGTTTGTAGATTACCCTATAGTCTATTTAGGCAGGATTATTCCTTGTGATTGATTTGTTTGGGCTTGATGATATGGATAATTGACCCAAGGCTAAGCGGTGATAACTTTGGTAAGGATTGAATTCCTTGCATCTTGAAAGTGGGTATATGGTGTGTTGGTGGCTAAAAGTAAGTTTGAGAGTTTGGATAAGTAATTTTCATAAATTTAAGGTAAGGTACCCCAAATTGCATTAATTATTTTTAATTTGCTTGAGGACAAGCAAAGATTTGAGTTTGGGGGAATTTGTTATACTCATTTCATATAGGCATTTTAGGATAGTTTTGCATTCATTTTGCCCTTATATTTTAGTATATTTTATGTTTTCAGCCTTATTTTAGCTTATTTGTTAACTTTATATACTTTATATTTGATTTTCGTAATTTTGTTGTTTTTGACAGGATTTTGTGGCAAATTGAAGATCAATGAGTGTATTAGGAAGTGATTTGAAGAAATTTGGAGCCCTTTAAGCATAGAGGAAAGTTGAAGAAATCAAGCCTTGAAAGAGCAAGTTAGCCGAAATTTGCTTGAGACTTTGCTTAAGATCCCGCTTAGGGTAAAGCAGCAGTGCTTGAGGTGCAGCACAAGTCAAGCATGAGCAGAAAAGTTTATCTTACTCTAAGTCTGTCTAGATTTGCTGAGGGTCTGCTTAAACTTAAGCAGACAGTGCGACCAGAAGCTAAAATTTGCTGAGAAGTTGCTTAGGGTTAAGCCGAACCCTAAGCAGACTGCCCATAACGTGAAAAATGCTGCTGACTTGGATAATTTTACATCTCATTTTCTATCCACTCCTTGGCTCTTATTTACTTTTAGGGCAGCTTTTTAGGACCATATAAATTCATCATTTCCTAATTTTTGGTAGGTCCTTGAGGATATGCTGAGGAGTTATGTCATTGAGTTTGAGGGAAGTTGGGATAGATACCTCCCACTGGCAGAATTTGCATACAACAATAACTACCAAGCTAGCATCCAAATGGCCTTGTATGAAGCACCGTATGGGAGGAAATGTAGAACTCCAGTGTGTTAGAATTAGGTGAAGATAAACTGGTAGGACCAGACCTGGTGAAATAGACTGAGGAGAAGGTAAAGCTAATCAAAGCCAATCTGAAGGTTGCTTCAGACAGACATAAATCTTATTCCAATCTGAAGAAAAAAGAAATAGAATATGCAGTTGGCGATAAAGTTTTCCTCAAGGTGTCATCGTGGAAGAAAAGGTAAGTTAAGCCCTAGGTTCATTGGCCCATATGAATTCATTGAACGTGTGGGTCAAGTGGCTTTCACATGTCATCTCTATGGAAGAAATTGAAGTACAATTGGATTTGACATATGAAGAAGAACCCATACGAATCCTGGCTTGGGAAATAAAAGAGTTAAGGAATAAGCAGATTCCGCTAGTGAAAGTGCTTTCCAAGCACCACAACACCGAGGAGGCAACTTGGGAAAGTGAAGAGACGATGAGGCAATAGTTCCCTCAACTGTTTGCATCAGGTAAATTTCGATGATGAAATTTAAACTAGAGGGGAAGAGTTGTAACACCCTCACTGTAGTAATTCTATACATTCTACTGTTCTGATGACCAGAGTCGGTCCGGACAGTTAGAATATGTGAAAAAATATTTAAACTAAAGTGAGTGTAACACCCTCTCGGTAGCAACTCCGTACATTCTACTGTTCCGGTGACCGGTGTCGGTCCGGACAGCTAGAACGTCCAGAAAAATATTTAAACTAAAGTCAGGAACCATAATTAACTCAAATATTAATAAGAAAAATTTAGGAAAAATTTTTGAAATAAAATACAACCAAGTTAAACGAGCCGGTGCCCAAGCGATGGGTAACCAGAGTGAAGTTGCGGTTCTCGCAACGAGGAGCCCTAGACCCGGGGAAAAATTTATAAAATAATTTTTGGGACTCCAGAAAAGGGTCATTGAGGTTCCTATGGCATTAGAATGTCAAGAAAATATTTAGAAAAATTTTTCAATCGGTACAGACAATTTTGACCCGTTAAGCCAAACGGAGGGCATTTTGGTCATTTCGCCTTCACAGGTGATTTTTGGCCGACTTGTCCAGTTAAGTAAATAATTATTATGATCTAAAATATGAATAAATAATGCTAAAAATTAAATTGAAAATGAGTAGAGAAGAGAAGAAAAAAAATGGAAGAAAATACTAATTATGACATCATATGATGTCATTAAACACTTACCCACCAATCACATTTAGTCAACACTTAAATTAACTAATAAAATATGTATAAGAATACAACAAAAGCTCCTAAAATTCCAGCAGCCATCACCTTCACAAAGCTCACCCGTAGCTTTCAAATTCCATAGCCAAACCTCCATTGATTTTCAACCAAAGCTTCATTTCTCTCCTCTTTTCACCATAATTCCTCCTACTCCTTTCACTAAAAATTATACCCACACCAAGGAGAAGTGTTTGGCAGCCAAGAAAACAAAAGAAAGTGAAGAATTAACAAGAGAAAATTCTGCCACTAAGGTTAGTGCTATATCTCTCCATTTTTCTCTTTAAATTTGAAGTTAGGTATATGGATTTAGTTAGAAATTCATGAAATCAAAAGAACATATCCATGTATGGACCACTTAAAAATTGTTGGCAGCCTTAGTGATGGAAGTTTTGACGAGTGTTGAATGAATTGAAGTTGTATATGGGTGGTCTTGAACATGAGTATGAGACATAAACATCATTAAGTATGTTGAATTGATGTATGTGCATTAATGGTTATTTGAGAATTAGGGTTTTAGAGAGAAATTTGGACTTTGTGTATGTGATGTTGAAAGAACATTTTAATGGTCAATTAGTGACCATTTGAGGTAATTTGACCATAATTTGAAGTGCATTAGAGGGTTACAAAGAGTTTTGGTAGGCTGCCTAAAGAGAGCAGAAATGAGGCTGTGAGTCCAGCCTGTTTGGACTGCCATATCTTTGGCTGTGTAGTTCCAATTGGTGTTTGGCCAATTGGACATGAAACTAGACTTATAATGGCACATTTTTGCTGAAGAAACCATGCCCAAAAGACCAAAGCAAGTGGACCAAAAGTTGGCCCCAATCCGGATACCCTGCAACAGCACCTGCAGAAATGACCAAATGAACAGTAACTGTTCATTTGGCCATAACTCACTGTAGAAATGGTCAATTGACCTGAAATTTTTACAACAACAAGTTAAGACATATACAAACAACTTTTATGAAGAAACCTACCCCAAATTATGGCCAGAACCTAACCCAAATGGCAGTCACAGTCACTGTTCATGTTACTGTAGATTTGGTAATTCTGCAGTTTTGGCAATCCGGCTAGCTATGGTTTTTGGACCATATCTGGAGATACAAAACTCCAAATGGAGTGATTCAAAAAAAGAAATTCAACTAGACAAAATAAGGAACAACTTTCATGTTTACCATTTCCTCAAATTCCCACTGCAACAGGGCTTAATGGAACAGTAAATTTAGGCTTCAAAAACTGAAAATTCTGCCCTTTTGGTTTTAAGCATAGAAATGGTAATGGCAATCAATTCCA
Organism: Hevea brasiliensis; assembly: GCF_030052815.1. NCBI lineage: Eukaryota > Viridiplantae > Streptophyta > Magnoliopsida > Malpighiales > Euphorbiaceae > Hevea > Hevea brasiliensis. The sequence continues at coordinate 99,314,904 of NC_079494.1, forward strand.
ACAAGTTTTAAATACAAAATGTGGTATGTTTGGGGTGTTAAAACCAATACACCTATTTTCTATCCAAAAGTCAACATTTTTGTTGACCAATGAGGTGAATAGTGACACCAAAACTTGAAATTCAAAATTTGAAATTAGAAATGCATCTAGGGGAATTAAATTGCAATTGGCAATTAATACTAGCAAATGTAAAACTCAAAATGTGGGATCTTGGTGTAATTAGAATTAACATATCCCTTAAGTATGAAAAAGTCAACATTTTGGTTGACTAGTAAGGTGAATAGTAATCAAAATGAGTAACAAACTAAGATGAAGACCTAGAACCAATTCTAAGCTTAAATGCTTAGAATTGTATGACAAATGTGGACTATGCATCTTAGTCAAAACTGTTAAAAGGAAATTAAGAGCATAAATTTGAAATCCATGAAATTTTCATGGATTACTTGAAACATGATAAATAAGTCACCTAATTGATGTGAATAGATAGTTAGGGCTTATATGCCCATCACAAGTGGAATTCATAAAATATTAGTAACTCAACTTCAAATATAAAATTTGTAATTACATAAGTAGATTCTTAAATGTATAAATGAGAAAGGAAAATGTTTTGAATACAATGGTACAGGTGAACCATTGTTTAGAATTGTGATCAATATGAATAACATAATGAATGAATAAATGAACTATATTAATGTATGAATGAGACATTAGTTCTCATTATTATAGAAAGGAGAAGTATTTTGAGTACAATGGTATAAAAGGATAATTGATGTGAATTGTGATCATATAAATGATCAAATGAATGTATGAATTATAATTGAAATTTCTCATGAAATAATGAATTCATAAAACACAATATATTAATATTTAATGATATTATGTGCCCTTGTATTGCCTAGACACGTGTGTCAGATTGAATAGATTGGCATGCCAATAGGGTATTGTTTTAGCAGTACTGCGAAAGGCTTTATGCCTGTATTCATGGCTTTATGCCAACATTCATGGCTTTTATGCCCGATTATGTGTTATAATGGCTTTTTAGCCATACTGACTGCATACGTGGTTGACGTTCTGCGTCCCATGGTATGACGGCTCGAGGCACCGCGGTGTCCAGTGCCAACGACCCGTTATCTAGTTTAGTCAGCCTGTCGTAGGTTACTTGGGCAGTGTAATTTATTGAGATAAATTAAGAATATTAGCAATTAAAAATATTAGAAATTAAATAAAATAAATGAGTAAGATGACCAAAAATAAATTAGGATAGTTATTTATTAGAAAGAATCGAAATGAACTGGACAGATATCAAAATTTACTTATTATGAAATAATCTGAGACAACCTAGCAAGTATAGAGAAAATGCTAAAAGATTAGCAAAGAAAATTATAACATAAATAAATATTGCAAATGTGCTTATATAACAATATAAGCATAAATTTATTATTTTCAAATCATTTTTCTTTGTACATTATTACTGTACATTGGCAAATAAACACTTTCAAAGAAGACTAAATTAGGATATAACACATTAAATTTTAGAAACCGCATGTGAAGTATAAATAAATCTTGATTATTTGAATTATGTTTTATGTCTATCTTTATTTGTATATTATTTCTTTGTTATATTATTGCACCACTAAGCAGCAATGTTTAGCGCGATGGAATTGTTTCCTCGCGCAGGTACTGAAGCTAGAACCCACTGGACGTTTGACTGGAAATTTTGAGAGTTCAGATCTGCAGAGTGTCAAAGGTTGTCACCTCCTCAGCAATGCATGTAGATAGGGCTCACATTAAGCATATCATGTATTTTGTGTATGTTAATTATTTCTTATATTGTAATATAAATTAGCAAATTGTAATTAATTTGTATATCATGTAAATTATGAAATTTTATAATTATTTTGTAAATTATGTAAATTAAGGAAATTTGATAATTTTGCTTATGTAATTTGAGAATGTTTATATACGAATTGAGTATGCATGGAAATGATTATGAAATTGAAATGTATGAATGAGATTTGAAATATGAGAAAATTATGAGAATGATTGATGAGATAATTATGATTAGCATGGATAAGGCTTTATTCTGAAAATATTGTTGAAACTTTCAAACAGGTAAATAGTAAAACACGTCAACTGGTAATAAAATAGGGGAAACTCCGCTGGTTTCTCCGTCAAAAAAATAATTAATATTAAAATATAATGAGATCAAATTATGAAAGGAATAAAGTAAGATAAGATAGGGTGCTCCAGCATCGAATGTAGCACACTTTGCTCGGCTACACTGTAGTCGGGTGAGGGGTGTTACATTTATTGCAGCTCAATTGGTAAGAGGCGAAGCAAACCCGTGAGGTGATAAGGGTTCGAATCCTAGCTCTGCAGGGCGAAGGGATTGAACTCCACCAGAGCGGACAGTACCTTGTGAGTCGCACCGCCGGCCTCTAGGGGGGTACGCCAGCAAGATGGCCACCCAGAGAGGGGCTTGAGCTGGGGCCCGCTAAGTCCGGATGTGATAGTGAGGAACTATAATTAACTCAAATATTAATAAGAAAAATTTAGAAAAAATTTTAGAAATAAAATACAACCAAGTTAAATGAGCTGGTGCCCTAGCGATGGGTAACCCATTGGGAAGTTGCGGTTCTCGCAACTAGGAGCCCTAAACCTAGAGGAAAATTTATAAAATAATTTTTGGGACTCCAGAGAAGAGTCATTGAGGTTTCTATGGCATTAGAATGCCAAGAAGATGCTTAGAAAAAATTTTCAATTGGTACAGACAATTTTTGCCTGTTAAGCCAAACGGAGGGCATTTTGGTCATTTCGTCTTTAGAGATGATTTTTGGCCGACTTGTCCAGTTAAATAAATAAACCCTAAGTTCCCTTCAATAAAATTTGTCTATACCACTTAGCAAGGTGTTTGGTTGCTAAGAAACTAAAGATTTGTGAAGGGAGAAAATCTCTCCAAAGAGGTTAGTGTCCAATCTCTTACCTCTTTTACTTAATTCATGCTTAATGCCATGAGATAAGTGGAAAAATGTAAGAAAAACAAAATAAAACTTATGGGTGTTCATCCCTATAATTTCAGCAGCTTAGGGTTGATTAGGGTTGATGAATTTACTTGAAGCAAAGTGGTTCATGGGCTGCCCTTAGTATGAGATGAGTGATTGAACATTTACGTGCAAGTGTAATGCATGAATGAAACTCGAAAAATTTGGACACTTGAACAACATTAGGGTTGCTCATGTAATGGTATATTAAAATTGTAATGGTCAATTAGTGACCATTTGAATGTGTGTGAGGAGGAATTAAAGTGAGTAAGGATAAGGGAGTTGAGTTTAGGCATGCTGCCCTTGGTGACCTGCAGGACTGAGTATGAGTTTAGCTGGTTTGAGCAGCTATAAATGGAGTTGTATAGGTTCAATTGGTGAAAGGCTAATTGGACATGAAATTAGACATATAATGGCACAACTTTGGTGAAGAAACTCTACCCAGAAAACCAAACCAAGTTGACCTAAAAATTGCCCTAATCCGGGTGACTTACATTCTGCCTGGGCAAAATGACCAAATTAACAGTGTTCATTCATTTGGTCATAACTCAGTGTAGAAAGGTCCAATTGACCTAAAATTTTACCAGTAGAAATCTGATACATAGACCTATAACTTTCATGAAGAAAACAAATCCAAATTTTGATCATAACATGTTCAAAAACTGACCTGTAGTCAATGTAGAAAACACAGTAAAATTAGTTTTGCCCAGAAAATCTGGAAATTTGCAATCCGGCCAGTTATGGTGTTTAGGCCATAACTTGAGTTACAAAACTCCAAATGGAGTGATTCAAAAAAATAAATGTAACTAGACACAATAAGAAACAACTTTTATGAAGACAAATTTATCAAATTCCTACTGTACAATTGACCAATGGAATAGTAAACTTAGTGCTTAAAATCTGAAAATTGCAAATAACCAACATTAAGCTTTGAAATGGTATTGGCAACTAATACCAACAATTTTAGAATGCAAAATGTGGTATGTTGGGGATATTAGAACTAATATTCCTATTGTTTATGAAAAATTCAACATTTTAGTTGACTAATGAAATGAATAGTAACAATTAAACTTCAATTTCAAAGAATTGTAAAATTTAAAAGTGTAACATGCCCTCATAGGCCTAATGTGATTGGTTTGGATAGGTTGGCATACTAATAGGGTTCAGTTAGCAGTACTGCATATGGCATTATGCCATTCTGTGATTTTATGGCTTTTTACTATTCTGATATTTTGATGATACTTGGCCTTGTGCCTAATGTTTATTATAACTTATCAATTGTTCTGTTGCACACCAGGAGATACATATGTGACCGATGGTATGACGGCCTGAGGTACATGATACCCAGTGCTAGTGTACCCATTTATCTAGTCCAGTAATCCAATATAGGTTACTTGGGCAACCAAAAATGAAAGTTGATAAATTTAAGGAAATAATGAATATAAAAAGTACCAAATAAATAAGACTGCAAATAATTATAAAAAATTTATCTGCATGAGACACCAATACACTCAATGCATATTTATTTCCTTTTAGTTCTTTTTATTTTATTATTATTACTGCTGAGCATTATTGCTTAGCGCATCGCTTTTTGCCAAGCGTAGGTTCTGGAGAGACAGACAGAGAGCCTAGCATAGCACAGACTGGGTGAGGTCACAGATCTGCCTAGAGTCAGAGTCACCTCTCTTCTACTGTGCATAAGTGGTAGGAGCTTTAGGTACCTTTTGAAATTATGTTTTTGCATTTTGTAATAGGTGGTAGTTTGTCACACCTTACTGCTCTGTAAGGCATAACATGATCTTGTAGAATACCTAATGAACTACCGAACTTCACCTACCGATAACTCATTAAGTACCCTATAAGGGATTTTAAAACAACTTTCATACTTTATAAGTGGTGGGCATTGGCTAATAGATATTAAAACATTTAATTAAAGTTTGTAAACTAGTTAAAATTTTTGTCCTTTTTTATTTTTTTGCAAATTTTATAAAAATTTCGGCAGAGTGCCATATGTATTTTGATAAAACAGTTCTTCAAATACCTGTGAAAAGCACTTCCAATGATTTATCTCATCAACTTCATTAAATCAACCTCCATCATAACCAATTTCAACATCATTTCTCAAATTCCAAAAAATCCAAATCAGTAATTTCCAATTAAAATAACATCCAAAATAATACTAAGTAATTTCATTCAAATTAAAACAAAATACTTTCATTCATACTTCATTAAAATTAAAACAAATTACATTCATCCAAAATTTACATTAGAAAAATCCAAACTAATATTATTAAAAACTTTATACAACTGCTCATGACCATTTTCTACATTTACATACATCAAAATAATTTTTATAATCAGGGTATAAAATATACCCGATAACTTCAGGGAAGGTAGATTCACAATCTTTAACAGCTCACTCTACTGCTTCTCTAGTCTCTATATCTGCGACAGCAATAAAAGCCATCGCTGAGTACTAGGACTCAGTGGTGCACAACATACTAAAATAACATTTATGCAGAATTTAAATCATACTTATTCAAAAATTAAACTGAATATCAGAAATAAATACAAAACATGATTTATATGCATTTTATCCAAACAATTTCATTTTGAAAGTCTCAAAAAAAATTTCACAAAAACACATAGTTATATCATGCCATTTGAAACATGTTAATCTCAATAGCCAAAGGCTTATGAGAAGTCACATCACAAGGCTAGCTAGCTCAAATATATGGGAATCCATTCTTTTTCTTCTTCTACTAGCACACATCTCAACACTTCAGCCAGAGGAGGAATCAAAATTTGAAACTAATTTCTCCCACTAGTCGTGCTAGTGAGGTATTCAAATATATGGTCATGACACTGTGGTTTCAAAACTATCTTAACAATTTACTAAACATTTATTGTCATTTCAAACACAAATAATAAATCTTTCAACAATTTAAATCAAAAGCATAATAAACATTTCAATCCAATTGTATCACAATTTAATATCTCAATTCATTCAAAAATAATTTGTAGAAGAAAATTTACAAAAATTCTATATTGTGCACAAACCTTATACGAGTCACCTCTTGGCCTTGATTCGACACCTCGGGTTCTTTCTAGGTATTCTTTTCCACTGAAACACACAGTTTCACAGTGTTTCAGTATCATAACTTAACATAAATCCAAAAATAAATTTAAATTTACTTATACCTAGCTTTAATATGCTAAACTTGGCATTCTTTAAAATTTGTGTTTTGGAGTTACTATTCACTACACTATTCAAGTCAATTTATTGACTTTCTAATGCTTAATAGGTATGGGAATCCCAATTTCACCCACATACCACATTTTGGTTACTAATTTTGTTGGTTTTGGCTGTTTACTCAAATTTTAAGTCTTTAGGCAAATTTGCAAATTTTCAGTTTTAGTGTCCTATGTTGCACTGTTCCATTGGTCATGTTGCTGTTAGAATTTGGCTAACTTTCCTTCATAGAAATTGTTCCTTATTATCTTAAATTTATTCGCCTTTTTGAATCACTCCAATTGGAGTTTTTTAGCTCAAGTTATAGCCATTTGAATCATGGCTGCCGGATTGGTCTAACCCAGATTTTCTGGGCAAATTTCTGGGTTCTGGCAGTTTTAGGTCACCAATTTTGGGTGACTAAATGACTTGGTTAAGGGCATAATTTGAGTTTGTGTTCTGCATGAAAGTTTTAGTTCTATATCTCAGATTTCTACTGGTAAAATTTTAGGTTATTTAGACTTGCCTAGCCCAACTTATGGCCAAATGAACAAATACTGTTCATTTGGTCATTTTTGTACAGGGTAGAATACCTATTTCCGGGTTTGGTTAATTTGTTCACTAGGTTTTAGTCACTTTCTGGGCATGATTCCTAAATGAAAAATGTGTCATTTTGCATTTAGTTTCATTCCCAATTGGCCTAACACCAATTGGGTTGGTAAATTTTCAGTTTGGGTCCTTGAAAGGGACCTTGGTCATGCTGCCAGAAAACTGACCACATCCAATCCGAATTTCCATTTAATTCCAACACTTCCAACATACCACAATTGGTCACAAATGATCATTTTTCAGCTCAAACTAAGTGAAACACACTATTTGACCAATTCTGTAATTTTTGTCTTCCAAAACCCTAGGTCTAAACCCTAACTCACTACTTTGTTACATTTAATTAATTCCAAACATACAAACACCATTTCTCAACTCATTCAAGCTTCCTAACACATTTAATTCAATGGAACTCATCAAACCCTAGTCCCCACATCTTGCCCAAAATTTCCTCTATATCCCTAACATAGTGTTTTTGTTTTATTTACAACAATTTCTAACTTACATCGATTACTTAAAACAATTGAAGAATTTGTTACTAACCTCTTGTGAAGTTTCCCAAAGCTTCAATTTCCCTTTATTTTCCTTCAAATTTCCTTCTCAATAGGCTTGCCAAGATCCAAGAACAAGTTTTATTTAGGAAAATTGTGGGATTTATGGGGTTGATTCAAGCTTTAAATGCTTGAAATTAGGTAGCTATGGAGGATTTAGTGAGAGAAGGGAGAGAGATGAGAGGCCACGGCAAATGGAAGAAGAAGAAGATAAAAATTTGGCTTTTTAATTTTGTTTTTATTCTTTAATTTGACTTAGTCAATTAGTTAATTAAATTAAAATTAATTATGAAGTCATAGTTGCATCATCATGATGATGTCATCAATTGTTTTAACTTTCATTTTTTTTCTTTTTCATTTATTTTTTTCTTTGGTTCTTTTAATTTAATTCTTGATCTCAAAATTTTCTTTTCTCCGATTTTATTTGACAGTCAGGTCAGGAGTTAGCTCCAGGGGTCAATTGAGCAAATTGCCCCTCGCCGGTTCGACCCGGTTTACAAATAATTCAATATTTCTTCTAGATCCCTAACCTAATTATTTGACTGGCTTAACAATTCTTTTTCACGATTTTCTCTTTTTCACTGTGTTTGCAATAGTCCTAAGGACTACGGCGTCACATTTTATGGTTCAAAATTTGAGTTTAAATCGACTTCGCAGTCCTTCCTGAAAAGGTCACCCATCGTTGTGACTCTCTGCTCATTTAACCTCTTATGTTATGTTTTTCTTATTTATACTTAACTAATTAACAATTACTAATTATTTGTGTTTAGGGCTTATCTAGTTGTCTTAAGTGTGGTTCTAATCCCCTAAATTATCTGGATTAATATCGGTCACCGAAATAGTGAAATATACCAGACTATAAAAATAAGAGTGTTACAATTCTCCTCCCCTTAAATAAATTTTGTCTCGAAATTTTACCTGGTATCAGTCTCTAAACAGTTGTGGGTGCTGTCTCCTCATATCCTCCTCTCATTCCCAAGTAACTTCTTGGCCCGAATGATGGTTCCACAGCACTTTTACCAGCAGTATCTGCTTATTCCGTAGCTGCTTCACCTCATAAGCCAGAATCTCTATGGGTTCTTCCTCATATGTGAGGTCTGGATTCACTTCAATTTCTTCTACCGGTAGTACATGAGATGGGTCTGATCGATACCTCCTCAACATGGACACATGGAAGATGTTATGTATCTTCTCCAACTCTAGAGATAGTGCCAAACGATATGCCAAAGGACCCACTCTCTCCATAACCTCATATGGCCCAATGAAATAAGAACTCAGTTTCCCCTTTCTGCCAAATCTCATAATTCTCTTCCAAGGGAAAACCTTGAGAAATACTTTCTCACCCACTGCATATTCAATATCCCTTCTCTTTAGATCAATATGAGACTTCTGACGGTTTGATGCAGTCTTAAGTCGATCTCTTGTCAATATGATTTTCTCTTCAGTTTGCTGAATAATTTCTGGCCCAATCATCTTTCTTTTGCCTACTTCATCCTAACATAGGGGAGTTCTGCACTTTCTGTCATACAAAGCTTCATATGGAGGCATCTCAATGCTTGATTGGTAGCTGTTGTTGTAAGCAAACTCAATCAAAGGCAAGTGTGTATCCCAACTGCCCTCAAATTCAATCACACAAGCCCGTAGCTTGTCCTCCAAGATCTGAATTATCCTCTCAGATTGGCCATCTGTCTGTGGGTGGAATGTCATACTGTAGTTCAATCTAGTTCCTAGGGCTCTCTAAAGACTACCCCAAAATCTAGAAGTGAACCTAGGATCTCTGTCTGATATAATGGATACTGGCACCCCATGTAGTGTTACTATCTCATCAATGTACAACTTGGCCAATCTTTCTAAACTTTAGTCCATCCGAACTGGCAGAAAATGAGAAGACTTGGTTAATCTGTCAACTATGACCCAAATTGCATCATGACTCTTCTGTGTTCTCGGAAGTCCCATCACAAAATCCATAGTTATTCTCTCCCATTTCCATTCCAGTACTGGCAATGGATGTAACAACCCAGTGGGTACTTGATGCTCTACCTTCACTTGCTGACAAGTTAAGCATTTGAAAACAAATTCTGCCACATCTCTTTTCATACCCATCCACCAATAATGCTCCTTTAGCCCTCTATACATTTTTGTGCCACCAGGGTGTATAGCAAAAGGAGACTCATGTGCTTCCTTCAAAATGATTTGCCTCAAACCAACATCATTAGGAACACATATTCTGCCCTGGTGTAGCAGTAGACCATCATCTCTAATTTAGAATTCTGGTTTCCTGCCTTGTCTAACTTCTTCCAATAGCTTCTGATACTTCTGATCTTTCTGAGCAGCCATTCTGATCTGAACAATCAACACTGGATGTACATGACATGCAACTGCTGTCTGCCCCTCATCATTAATCTCTAAGCGGGCATGCAATGATCTCAACTCATGTACCATAGACAAAGGAGTAACCCGTAGACTTGCCATAGTCTTGCGACTTAAGGCCTCAGCCACAACATTAGCTTTCCCTGGCTGATAGTCTATTAGACAATCATAGTCTTTTATCAACTCTAACCATCTCCTCTGTCTCAAATTCAACTCTTTCTGAGTGTCCAAATACTTCAAACTCTTATGATCTGTGTAGATGCAGCACTTCTCCCCATACAAATAATGTCTCCAGATCTTAAGAGCAAACACTATAGCTGCTAGCTCTAAGTCATGTGTCGAATAATTCCTCTCATGCGGTTTTAGCTGGCTTGATGCATAGGCAATGACATTTCGATCTTGCATCAATACACAGCCTAACCCATTGTGAGAAGTATCACTGTAAATAATATACTCTTTACTCGGGGTAGGTAAAGTAAGGACTAGAGCTTCAGTCAAACATCTCTTCAACTTATCAAAACTCTATTGGCATTTATTCGTCCATTGAAATTTCACATCTTTTCAAAGTAGCTTAGTCAATGGAGATGCCAACATGGAGAACCCTTTCACAAATCGACTGTAGTATCCAGCTAAACCCAGAAAATTACGAATCTCTATGATATTTCTGGGTGGCCTCCAATTAAAGAAAGCTTCAATCTTACTTGGATCTACCTTGATGCCCTCTACTAATACTACGTGTCCCAAGAAGGATATTTCCTTCAGCCAAAATTCACACTTCGATAATTTGGCATATAGCTGTTTCTCCCTCAAAGTCTATAGTACAATCCGGAGATATCTATCATGCTCTTCTGCACTCCTCGAATAGACCAATATATCATTTATGAATACCACAATAAGCTGGTCGAGGTATGGTATGAAGATAGTGTTCATCAGATCCATAAAAGCAGCCGGAGCATTAATTAACCCAAATGGCATAACCAAGAACTCATAATGGCCATAGTGGGTTCTGAAGGCAGTTTTAGAAATACTCTACTCTTGTACTTTCAGCTGATAATAACCTGATCTCAGGTCAATTTTGGAGAACACAGCTGCACCCCTCAACTGATCAAATAAGTCATCAATACGGGGCAATGGATATCTATTCTTTATTGTCACCTTATTCAACTGCCGATAGTCAATACATAAGCGGAGAGTGCCATCCTTCTTCTTAACAAACAACACTGGCGCTCCCCAAGGTGACACACTAGGGCGGATAAAACCCTTATCAAGCAGCTCTTGCAACTGCACTTTCAACTCTTTTAGTTCTGCTGGTGCCATTCTATATGGTGTTATAGAGATTGGGTCCACACCAAGCATAACATTATTCTCAAACTGCACCTCTCTTTCTGGAGGTAATCCTGGCAATTCATCAGGAAATACATTCGAAAAGTCACATACTGTAGGGATGTCCCTCAGTGTTGGACTCCCCACTTGGGTGTCTATCACATGTGCCAAGTATGCTTCACACCCCTTTCTGATCATCGTTCTGGCTAGTGCAATCGAAATGATGTTTGATGGCAATAAATGCCTTTCCCCATGTATTACCATATCACCGTACAGAGGGAGACTAAAAGTGACTGTCTTCAATCTACAATCAATCATGGCATGATGTCTGGCTAACCAATCCATGCCCAAGATAATATCATAATCTCTGAAGGGTATTTCAATCAAATCTGACAGAAAAATATGTCCTTGGATCACCAAAGGACAGTCTTTATAGATTCTATTAACCCGAACCTCTTGTCCTAAAGGACTAGTTACTAGCACTTCAAAACCCATTTGGACACATGAAACAGCAAGTGAACAGACTATGCTAGCACTAACATACGAGTGGGCTGAACCCGGATCACACAGTACAAATACATCGTGATCAGAGATAGAGAATGTACCAGCTACAACATCGAAAGTCTCAGCCACTTCTCGCTATCTCATCGTATCAACCCTGGCTGAAGCACTTCTCAGGCCGATCGACCAACAAGACTCGATCGCTAGAAGCATTGCCTCTACCTCTGCCTCTTCCTCTGCCAACCAGTTGTGAACCTCTGGGAGCAGGACTCTGAATAGATCCTTCTGCAGTAGTAGGAGCTGGACCGAATCTAGGGGCACTAGTGCAGTCTTTAGTAAGATGGCCCTTGCCTCCACAGTTAAAACAGGCTCCTATTGCCCAATAGCATTCTCCCCCATGAATCTTGCCACAAGTCTCATAGGGGCGGGGAGGTTGTGAACCCCTGCTCGACTGTTGACTAGACCTAGGGGGTCTCTATCCAGAGAATCTGCCCTTCCAAACCTTCCACCTTGACCTCTGCTAGGTCCCCCCAAATTTCTTCTTCTTTCCAGAGGTACCGTAAGGACTTTGCTCTACTGACTTTTCCCCCTTATCTTTCTCTGATTTTTCAGCTTTCTCTAATTTTTCTTTTGCTGGGGTCACTTCTGATTCAATTCTTTCCAACTCAAGTACTTGAGAAATGAGCTCTGAGAATTTATTGTGTTTGAATCCCACTATTTGCATCCTTAAGCTAGGCTTCAATCTTGTCTCAAATCTCTTGCACCTTTCCTTGTTGGTAGAAAGGAGACTCCCAGCATAGTGGCTTAAGCGGGAGAACTCCCTCTCATATTTTGCCACTATTCTGTTATCTTGCTTCAAACTCAGAAATTCTTTTAGTTTCTGCTCCACATATGCATCTGGGACATATTTCTGTCTGAACTCTCTGATGAAGTCATCCCAAGTTAGTACTGGTGGTTCAGCCAAGCTTTGGGGGATGGTCTTCCACCAATCATATGCATCCTCTTGCAGTAGTGATACTGAATACTCGAATTTTAGTTCATCTTGGCAATGCAGCTTCTTAAACACTCTGTCCATTCTTTCTAGCCATTGCTCTGCCTCTAGTGGGTCTATTGTACCCTTAAATTCTGTAGGCCCATACTTCAACAGCTTGTCATACTGTCTAACTGGAGCTTGAGGTTGCACCACAGTAGTCTGGGGTAGAGCTTGAGTAGGAATACCCCCAGCCATTTATTGAAACATTGCCACCATCTGCTATGCAAACTGTGTAGGAAACTGCGGCATTTGTAGGGTTAGTGCCACTGTCCCACTGACATTCTGTAGAGCTGGGGCTTCCCCTTATGCCTCAACTTCAACAGATTGCTCAAATGAGCGATTCCTTTCTTTCATATCAGTCTGGAGTAGGATATCTCATGAACAAATAACACAAGGATATTTCCCTCCGTTAGTTCATATTTATGATTTAATGCACTGTATGTAACAAATAAGGACATTGAACAGTTGTACTTAGCAAAGAAAAGACACCAATTCACAAGTTAAAACATACTTTAAAAATTTACTCTGATACCACTAAAACATGTCACACCTTACCGCTCTGTAAGGCATAACATGATCCCGTAGAATACCTAATGAACTATCGAACTTCACCTACCGATAACTCATTAAGTATCCTACAAGGATTTTAAAACAACTTTCTTACTTTATAAGTGGTGAGCATTTTCTAATAGGCATTAAAATATTTAATTAAAGTTTGTAAGCTAGTTAAAATTTTTATCCCTTTTTATTTTTTCGCAAATTTTAAAAAATTTTGGCAGAGTGCCGTATGTATTTTGAAACAGTTCTTCAAATACCTGTGAAAAGCACTTCCAATGATTTATTTCATCAACTTCATCAAATCAACCTTCATCACAACCAATTTCAACATCATTTCTCAAATTCCAAAAAATTCAAATCAGTAATTTCCAATTCAAATAACATCCAAAATAATACTAAGTAATTACATTCAAATTAAAACAAAATATTTTCATTCATACTTCATTAAAATTAAAACAAATTACATTCATCAAAAATTTGCATTAGAAAAATCCAAACTAATATTATTACAAACTTTATACAACTGCTCATGACCATTTTCTACATTTACATACATTTATATACATCAAAATAATTTTTACAATCAGGGTATAAAATATACCCGATAAAACTTCAGGGAAGGTAGCTCCACAATCCTTAGCAGCTCACTCTACTGCTCCTCTAGTCTCCATATCTGCGATAGCAATAACAGCCATCGCTGAATACTAGGACTCAGTGGTGCACAACATACTAAAATAACATTTATGCAGAATTTAAATCATACTTATTCAAAAATTAAATTGAATATGATAAATAAATACAAAACATGATTTATATGCATTTAATCCAAACAATTTCATTTCGAAATTCTCAAAACAAATTTCACAAAAACAAATAGTTATATCATGCCATTCGAAATATATTAATCTCAATAGCCAAAGGCTTATGAGAAGTCACATCACAAGGCTAACTAGCTCAAATATATGGAAATCCATTCTTTTTCTTCTTCTACTGGCACACACCTCAACACTTCAGCCAGAGAAGGAATCAAAATTTGAAACTGATTTCCCCCACTAGTCGTGCTAGTGAGGTATTCAAATATATGGTCATGACACCGTGGTTTCAAAACTATCTTAACAATTTACTAAACATTTATTGTCATTTCAAACACAAACAATAAATCTTTCAACAATTTAAATCAAAAGCATAGTAAACATTTCAATCCAATTGTGTCACAATTTAATATCTCAATTCATTCAAAAATAATTTGCAAAAGAAAATTTACAGAAATTCTATGTTGTGCACAAACCTTATACGAGTAGCCTCTTGGCCTTGACTCAACGCATCGGGTTCTTTTCTTGGTATTCTTTTCCACTGAAACACACAGTTTCACAGTGTTTCAGTATCATAACTTATCATAAATTCAAAAATAAATTCAAATTTACTTATACCTAGCTTTAATATGCTAAACCTGGCGTTCTTTAAAATTTGTGTTTCGGGGTTGCTATTCACTATACTATTCAAGTCAATTTGTTGACTTTCTAATGCTTAATCGGTATGGGAATCCCAATTTCACCCACATACCACATTTTGGTTACTAAATTTATTGGTTTTGGTTGTTTACTCAAATTTTAAGTCTTTTAGGCAAATTTGCAAATTTTCAGTTTTTGTGTCCTATGTTGCACTATTCCATTGGTCATGTTGCTGTTAGAATTTGGCTAAGTTTTCTTCATAGAAATTGTTTCTTATTATCTTAATTTTATTCTCCTTTTTGAATCACTCCAATTGGAGTTTTGTAGCTCAAGTTATAGCAATTTGAATCATGGCTACCAGATTGATCTAACCCTGATTTTCTGGGCAAATTTCTGGGTTCTGGCAGTTTTAGGTCACCAACTTTGGGTGACTAAATGACTTGGTTAAGGGCATAATTTAGGTTTGTGTTCTTCATAAAAGTTTTAGGTCTATATATAAGGTTTCTACTTGTAAAATTTTAGGTCATTTAGACCTGCCTAGCCCAACTTATGGCCAAATGAACAACTGGTCATTTTTGTACAGGGCAGAATACCTATTTTCGGGTTTGGTCAATTTGTTCACTAGGTTTTCGTCACTTTCTGGGCACGATTCCCAAATGAAAAATGTGTCATTTTGTGTCTAGTTTTATTTCCAATTGGCCTCACACCAATTAGGTTGGTAACTATTCAGTTTGGTCCCTGAAAGGGACCTTGGTCATGCTGCCAGAAAATTGACCACATCCAATCCGAATTTCCATTCAATTCCAACACTTCCAACATACCATAATTGGTTACAAATGACCATTTTTCAGCTCAAACTAGGTGAAACACACCATTTGACCAATTCTCTAATTTTTGTCTTCCAAAATCCTAGGTCCAAACCCTAACTCACTACTTTGTTACATTTAATTAATTCCAAACATACAAACACCATTTGTCAACTCATTCAAGCTTCCTAACACATTTAATTCAATGAAACTCATCAAACCCTAGTCCCCACATCTTGGCCAAAATTTCCTCTATATCCCTAACATAGTGTTTTTGTTTCATTTACAACAATTTTTAACTTACATCAATTACTTAAACAAGAATTCAAATAAATAATTGAAGAATTTGTCACTAACCTCTTGTGAAGTTTCCCAAAGCTTCAATTTCCCTTTATTTTCCTTCAAATTTCCTTCTCAATAGGCTTGCCAAGATCCAAGAACAAGTTTTATTTAGGAAAATTGTGGGATTTATGGGGTTGATTCAAGCTTTAAAAGCTTGAAATTAAGTAGCTATGGAGGATTTAGTGAGAGAAGGGAGAGAGATGAGAGGCCACGGCAAATGGAAGAAGAAGAAGATAAAAATTTGACTTTTTAATTTTTGTTTTTATTCTTTAATTTGACTTAGTCAATTAGTTAATTAAATTAAAATTAATTATGAAGTCATAGTTGCATCATCATGCTGATGTCATCAATTGTTTTAACTTTCATTTTTTTCTTTTTCATTTATTTTTTTCTTTGGTTCTTTTAATTTAATTCTTGATCCCAAAATTTTTTTTCTCCGATTTTATTTGATAGTCAGGTCAGGAGTCAGCTCCAGGGGTCAATTGAGCAAATTGCCCCTTGCTGGTTTGATCCGGTTTGTAAATAATTCAATATTTCTTCCGAATCTCTGACCTAATTATTTGACTTGCGTAACAATTCTTTTTCGAGATTTTCTCTTTTCCACTATGTTCGCAATAGTCCTAAGGACTGCGGCATCACATTTTACTGTTCAAAATTTGAGTTTAAATCGACTTCGCAGTCCTTCCCGAGAAGGTCACCCATCGCTATGACTCTCGGCTCATTTAATCTCTTATGTTATATATTTCTTATTTATACTTAACTAATTGACAATTACTAATTATTTGTGTTTGTGGCTTATCTAGTTGTCTTAAGTGTGGTTCTAATCCCCTAAATTATCCGGGCCGACACCAATCACCGAAATAGTGAAATATACTAGACTATACAAATAGGGGTGTTACATAATTTGTGATTTGTAAATTATGAACTCATGTAAATAGTAAATGTATGTAATTATATGTTGATGTATATATTTTGTAAAATTTTGTTGATTAATATAATTTGAGAATATCTTCATGAAATTTTAGTTGATTTTGAATTTGAATGAAATTGTGGATTAATGTTGAGAACTTGAGATGATTGCTAATGTTTAGAATTATTGAGACCATGTTGATGGTCATTGGAGTTTGAGAAAGATTGGAAATAATTATTGAAAGTGTTTTTTACAGGTTCCAAAGAATTGTTTTCTCTATTTTTAGCCGGTACTCTATCAGATTTTTTATAAAATTTTCAAAACCTCAAATGAATTTAAAATTTCTATAAATGACTTAAATGAGATAAATTTAACAAATTGCACTTCATAACCATTAGAAATAAATTAAGGAAAAAAATGATTGAAATAAAATATGGTATTCTGGTATACTGTGTGACATATCTTACTTGGCTATACTATAGACGGGTAAGAGGTGTCACATAATTAATTAATTAAAGAGTTTAATTGATTAATTAAATAAGTTTGGTTTGCAATTAGATTACAAAGTCCCTAGCATAGTTTGAAACCAAATCTAGGTTATTGGATGTATAGTATAAGTTAAATTTATATTTAAAGTATTTAAATATGAATTTATTTAATCAAAAATTAATTAATAAAGATTAATTAATTAATTTATATTTGATATAAATTGATTAGAAGAAGAGAAATAATTATTTTGGGTTGAGAACTAAAAATTAAGACACAGGGGTATTTTGGTCATTTCACAGGGTGACATGTGGCACCATGAGATGGTAACACATGGCACTACACATAAGCTTGCCATATGTTTTTTAATCATGGAAGATGATCAAAGTCAAGATTAAATATAGGTTTGACAATTGGCACAATGTGATTGGGTCAATTAAACCTAGAGCTAATCAAAAGGTGACTGTGGCAAGGGTTTTAAGTGGTAACCTAGCTATGTAATGTGTTTTTATGAAAAGAAAAAATAACAAGCTGCTCATTCTCTTTGGTGCCGCCAACCTTAGCTGCCTCTCCCTTCTCTTCTTCTTCATTTCTCATCAATTCAAAGAGATTAGCAAACAATCTCTTGAATTAAAAAATACTAGAAATCATTTCTAATGTCCTGTTTACATCTGTAATATCTCAAACGCAAAACTTGATTTTCTAATTGATTGGAAAAGCTTTAGAAGCTGTTCAAGGGGCTACCATTGGTGATCTTAGTGTGGACAAGCTAGAGGGACAACACCTGGTGTCCTAAGGCGTATCCCAAAGGTGCTAAACACACTGCAGTGCATCAAAAGGTTAGTGCACTTATTCTTAATCTAATCTAGGGTTCTAATGAATTAATATGTTAATTCTAAAATCTTAAATGGAAAATGTAGATCCAAAAATATATTAAAAGAGTTTTAATATGTTGTTTATCATTGAAATCAAATAGATAAAAATGAATCTTGCATGATGCATGTGACCTTAGATGAAAAATTTTTGAATTCAATGATCTAAACTTGTGTTTTTCATGCTTTCGCTCCTTCAATTGGTATTAGAGCCACTATATTTGCCATTTAGATTGTTTAATATATGATTTAATTGTGTGATTTGATCATGAGATGATTATTCATTGCTGGTTGAAAAAGCAAAAGTGGTGGCACGTACTTCATCACCATCAATGTTGCGCATCAATGGTCTCCAAAGTGGTGCGCATGGTTTGGCCTTGGAATCTGCAATTGTTACATGATCTAAGGTTCATCCTATGACTAATTAAAATGTTTAATTAGGTGTTTTAATCACACAATTAAATTTTAATTCAGATCTGAATTTTTAAAGTTGTTTGAATGTGATTCAAATATGAATTTTAAAAGTTGTTTGAATGTGATTCAAATCTGAATTTTTAATGTTATTTGAATGTGATTCAAATCTGAATTTTAAAAGTTGTTTGAATGTGATTCAAATCTAAATTATTAAAGTTGTTTGAATGTGATTCAAATCTGAATTTTAAAAGTTTGAATGTGATTCAAATCTGAATTTTAAAAGTTGTTTGAATGTGATTCAAATCTAAATTTTTAAATTTGTTTGAATCATATTCAAATCTGGATTTTAAAGTTGAATATGAGATATTCAATTTAATATAAGTATGTATGTTTTATTTAATTGTTAAATAGTGATATGCATGATGGATGATCATGGACTATAAAAGACCAATGTGATTGTATTTATTTCTTTTATGTTTCTTTGGGTTGTAAATTAGTTAATTTATTTTAATTTATTTTGGGCATATATCATAAAGGTTGTAATTTTTTTTTTATCGTAATTCCATTTATTTAGTTCTTATAAATTTGCCTTGGTATGCCAAGGATTACTATGTAATTAGATTGCAAAAAGATCAAGGAGGTCAAGAGCATTGGTAGAACCAGTGGGAGGAATTCAAGATCAAGTGTTGATTATGTACTCCTTCAGCAACTCTTGTAAAATGAATGAATGAAATGCACCTAGGAATGCCCTGATTCAATTCTTGGTGGCTCAGAATTGAATCCATTAGAAAAGTCCATGATCATACCATATTTATTTATTATCCATGAATGCATGAGATGTATGGGAATGTATGCAAGTATATGATATATGCATGCTAATTGGATAATGTGCAAAGTGAGACCTTAATAGTAATTAGGATGACTACAAAATCTTCCAAACAAATGATTAAGTTGGAAATGCTATAATTAAAGTAGTTATAACATGGGCCCTTTATTGAGACAATTATTTTAAGAAATTTTAAAAACTTGTATAAGATGCAATTAATTTAAGAGATTTTCTTAAGAATAATTGTTAATGTAACACCACTATGTTCGGTAGTGCGTTCTACTATTCCGGTGACCAGTGTCGGTCCGGACAGTTAGAATGCCTATAACTACATTTAAATGTTAGTGAGGAGACATAACATAATGAAATACAAGAAAAGAAAATACAAGAAAAACAAAAGAAAAATAATAGCAATGAAATGTAACCAAGTTAAACGAGCTGAAAACCGTAGCGATGGGTGACTGCACTGGGAAGTTGCGGTGTGGATCGTTGACTAGCCCTGGACCGCAGGGAACCCTAAAAAATATTTTTGGGACATAAATAAACGTCTATTGAAGTATAAATGCCATTAGAAATATCAAAGAAAATTAATTAATTAGTACAAAGAAAGACGAGAAATCGAGAAAACGACAAAACTCGGTGTTACTGAAAAATCAGGAATACAACCCGAATAGGGGTATTTTGGTCAATTGACACCCCGAGTTGACTTTTGACCTCAATGTATATTAAAAATAAGTAGTATTAAACTTTGAAAATGCATGAAAATAAGAAATATAACACATAATGTAATTAAAGGAATTATGAGGGCATTATGACAATTAAGATAACTTTGGATTATTATAATGTTAATTGATAATTAATGGGACTTAGTGGGACGTTAGTGGATAGATATAAGACCACTTAGTGACATGAATTAGCCATTTTTCACTTCATCTTCAACCTTCTCATCACCTTGCCGAAATGAATTCTCATTTTCCTCCGTAGCCGCACCTTGCATGGAGCTCAAGACTGCCATCATCAAGCCATGATCCTTCAATACTCCCTTCACTAAAGTTATTATCCACACCATGGGAAGCATGTAGAAAGCAAGAAAGAAAGGTTTTGGTTAAGAATTGGTCAAGCCTCAAAGGTGGTAAGTGTGTATTTTCCATTCTTGCTTCCTTAAACTTTGAAAGGGTGTTGTGGGTAGTTGATTTATGGAAGAATTTTTTTTTTATGAATTATTTGAGGATCCAAATTTTGGCAGCCATGGTGATTAAAGAGCTTTTAATTGTTTTCACATGAATTTGATGGGTATTGATGTTGATTGAAGTAAATAAAAGTTCTAGTAGGTTAATTATTGGTGTATGTTAAAGTTGAGTACTTGAATTGGAAATTTATTTTGAGTTTGAAATTTTCTGTGTAATTGCCTAAATGGATAGCCATGGAATTGTATACTAAATGAACTATTCTTACATGTATTGTGGAGAATTAATGTTGACTAATTTGATTTAAGATTTTAGTAAGTTAACTTCATGTATATGTGATGATGGACCAAGTGAAAATTGGAGCTTGAAAACAATTATGGGAGGCTTTACAATTCGGTAGCTTCTTAACTTCTTGAAGAATGCTGAAAGTCATGAAGTTGTTTAATGAATTGTGGTCCTAAAGATTGCTAAATGTGTATGTAAATTAGGGGTGAAGTTATATGTTTCGATAGTGGTGAAGTTATATGTTATGGTTAGGAGTGATTATGTGTATATATTGTTAGAATTGGATTTGGTGAATTGGAATTGTAATTGGTGTATTGTTAATTGGTTATATACTGCCCAAATTAACTATAATATGAAGTTAGGAATGGGTTTGGTACCATATCAAGTCAGAATTAGCATGAAAGAGTTAACTTGATAAGTGTTGAATGTGTAATTGGTAAAGGATGAACAATGTGTAATAGGGCAGGGTATGTTTCAGCCTAGAACCTTAAGTGTGTGACTCCAATTAATATGAGACCAATTAGAGGTGAAACTAGGCACAAAATGTGCCAACTTTCATGAAGGAAGCTTACCAAAATTCTACCTAGAAGGTGACTTGAAAAATGACCAAATCCGGATTAGTGACTTGAAAGCCTGAAAATTGACCATTTGGGCAGCAGTTAGTGTTTTAGCCATAACTGACTCAAAACAGGTCCAATTGACCTGAAATTTTTACCATGAATAGTTTAGACATATATCTATAATTCTTATGAAGATACCAACACCCAGAAATGACCATATGCAAGTCAAATAGCTTGCACAAGTTCAGGTACCAAAACTGGCCGAACCAAAAGTGACCTAAAAATGACCTAAAGTTACCATTTTGATGCATTCTGTCCAGCATTGATAAATTGACCATAACTTGGTCTACACAACTTAGAATGATCTGAAATTTTGCCCTGCGTGCAATAAGACATTTTTCCTTGCATGCAATAAGACATAGACCTACAAGTTTGTAGTTTGGACCGAAACCCGAAAATCGAGGGAACTAGGTTGTCCGGCTAGGTCAAAATAGTACAGCGAAATCCGATAAATTGCAATAAAATATAATACACTTGAAGATGAATTTTGTAACATATACCAACACTAAAGGGCTCTAAAATGTGACATATTGGTAACATTGGAATTGACTCACTTAGAGTGCATCAAGGGACAACATTATAAGTTGACTAATGAAATAAATTAAAGGGAATAGTACCAAGAAAATTTAGATATTAGATTTTATGGTTGGAAACAAATTTATTGAGTACTGAAACACTTTAAATTGTGTGTTTCAGTTGATAAGGATATTGAGAAGCTTAAAGAACATTGAGTCAAGGCCTAGGAGCAACTCAAATCAGATTTGTGCACAACTAGTTTTTAATTGATTTTGTTCTGAATATTTCATATAATTAAATGACATATTTTTCTTATGTATTATGTTTAACAAACATTAGATTTAATTCAATGATTATTGAAATTGTTATAGTATGTATGAATTTAGCTTTGTGAAATGGTATTTCCACAAGTATTAAGCATTGTTGTGGATTGAATAAATTATGTTTTGGAAAATTGTGATAGAACATGTTTTGAATTATGATGGGCAATTTGCATGGAAAAATGCAAATTTATGATTTGAATTGTGATAAGCATAAAAATTATTGGATATTGGAATTGACTTTGAATTGAATTGTATTGTGATTTATGCTCATTAAAAGGATTGTGATATTGTTTTATATCTCACTATAGATGCTTGACTAGGTTATTACCTGTCTCTCTCATTTGTTAAGAAGACAATGGAGTTAGTTGTGTTTTGATTACCATGGTACGTGCACAGGCTTAGATTCTCCTCTTATTAGAGGTTAGATCTAAGTTTTTTATGTTATGGCCCTTGCAGAAGATTCATTATTGTGGTGTGTACTGTGCACGATGATTCGACCTCCTCGACCATAGGGAGTTAGAATCCGATTCGACCTCCCTGATCACAGGGAGTTAGAATCACCCCGAAGATGGCCCTTTCGGATTAGTCTTGCATAGTTAGTGAGATACATAATGGTTTTTGAAAAGTAAAGAATTGTGATTTCAATTATGATTTATGTATAATTGATTTTGTTGGAATTATCTTAAATGGTTAGTTATGATTTGATAAATTGAATTTCGTGATCAAAGTCATTTTATACAAATGATTTATATTATTGGCAATGAATATTTTAAGTTTTGGAATTTGATGAGTATCCAGATTTTCAAATTATTTGCTGTAATTTTTGTCAATGTATATTGTACTATATTTTAAATTATAGTTGTGCACCACTGAGTTCACCACTCAGCGATAGCTTTGTATACTGTCGCAGGTGAAAAAAGCATAGAGCAATTGAGTAAGCTTCTTTGAAGACACATTCATATTAGCTCCAGGTGTATCATAGGTATACCCATGTACACAGGTTTTGATGTATGCATATATGTAAGTTATTTGAGTAGTTGTATAAAAACTCTTGTAAAATATTTTGGTATGTAATTAAATGTAAATTATTGTAAATGTAAATTTGAGATTTCATTTACTTGAATAGTTTTGTAATATTAATTTTGAGTCTTGTAATCAATGAATTATTTCTTTTATGATGAGATTGGTTTGAAAATGAATTGATTTGATTATTGAGATTTGAATTGTGAGTTGAAATGAAGTTATTGGAGTTGTATTTGATAAAACATATTGGGAGTGTGTTTCTTTACAGGTTTTGAAGAACTGTTTTCTCAAAATACAGCCGGCACTCTGCCGAAATTTTGAAAAATTTTTATAACACCAGATTTTAATCAATGATTTAAATTTCACGAAAATTGATTTAAAATCTCTTGTAGTATATTTAATGGGTTATCGGTAGTCGAAGTACGGTAATTCATTAGGTGTACTATGGGATCATGTTACATCTTACGGAGGAGTAGGGTGTTACATGTTTTGTGGTATCAGAGCAATGGTTTTAAAGTAAATTTTGAACTGTCAATTTAAAATCTTTTTGTCGGTAACTACAGCTGCTCAAATGTTTGACACATATAATACATTTACATTATAAATATGAACTAATGGAGAGAAATCTCCTTGTGTTGGTTGTATAAGAAATATAAAATCCTATGAAAAGATGTGGAAGAGAAGAATTAGACAATAGAACAGTATGTGAAGGCGAAAGTACAAGGTGGGGCCCCAGCCCCTTAGAAAGTTAGAAGTCCAACTTTATCAGCCCCACCTATACAAATTACTACACAAATGGCCGCTTTCTTTCAACAAATGATTGATAATCTGTCAGCCCAAGCACAAGTACAAACCCAACCCCACAAGGGCAATGTGAAATAGAGAAGAGGGAGAAACCTATGAGTCAGAGCTCGAAAAGTCATTTGGGAAATAAAAGCAAGACATAAAAGAACAATTTCCTTTTAGGAAATGGGGCCAAACAGTGGCCACAAACTGTCCAAAGTGATATGCAAAGTGAAAATCTCAAAATTGAACCTAAAGAAAGGTTCTTGAAAAACATTATTAGCTTATTCCTACTAAGTCACTACATACTAAATTACTTGAAATAGGTATGTGGGACCCACTTTCCCACTGTACATTGACATGAAAATTTCGTTATCACTACATGCTAAATCACATGAAATAGTGATGTGGGACCCACCTTTTCCACAATACATGGACATGAAGATTTTGTTAGACAATTGATAATGCTTAATTGCTCAAAGTAAACCTAGGGTTATGTATATTGTATGGATAGATTGGTATACCAATTAGGAATTACAGATAGCAGTACTGCCTACATGGAGAGTCATGGATTAACAACATATGGTTGATATGATTTTAAAAGAAAATGAATATTGGTATCAGGGGGCTTACAGGGATGGCAATACGTAATGCCTGCAAAGTGCTCTGATAGGTACCACCCAAGGGCTTGCAGGGACGGCGATACGTAACGCCTGCAGGTGCTTTGATAGGTACCCTTAATTGCCACCAAAGATAGAGAAGAGGCTTGCAGGGATGGCGATACGTAACGCCTGCAAGTGCTTTAATAGGTTACTTGAGCATAAATATAAGTAATGAGTTTTAAATTTAAATAATTACATGAAGAGACCACTGATATGACTTTAAAAGACAAAGAAGGAAATAAATGTACAGATAAGATGCTAGAAAACCTAGTCCGTGAGGTTATAACGTAGTGACTATGTAATGTTCTCGATGTTTGTATTGTAAGCTGCAGATTACAGTACCGACACAGGATTATTATGTAGAGCTATGTGCTTCCTTGTGGTACAATAAAATAAGAATATTTGTAAGTAATCTATAAATTGATACAGTTACGCCCGAATAAAGTGCTATTACGAGAAATAAATGTGAAAATTTTAGTCAGAAATTTAAAACTTCAGAACTAGTCTGTCAAAAGACTATACTTGTAAGGTAGCTGGAGTCCGTAACTCGGTTATAATGTGAACTATCTATACCATAGTGATTGCTATAAGTTTAGAGATATCAGTATGACTTATCATCCTCAGATGGATGGACAGTCGAAACAAGTGATTCAGGTAAATTCTGAAACTCATTGAGTTTCTGTAAATCGTGAAATGAAATGATAATAATAACCTGTAAAATGTAATAAGCCCTCGAGAAAATACTAAGAACTTGTGTCCTTGAATCCGAGGGGAGATGGGACAGATACCTCCCACTAATAGAATTTGTATACAATAATAAGTGTCAAGCTAGCATACAAACAGCACCCTATGAAACATTATAAGGGAACGGATAACTATGGATTTTGTGATGAGACTTTCGAGGACACAGAATAGTCATGATGCAGTATGGGTCATAGTTGATAGATTAACCAAGTCTGCTCACTTTTTGCCAATCCGGATGGACTATAGTTGGGGAGATTGGCTGGATTATACATAAATGAGATTGTAAAACTGCATGGAGTGCCAGTATTGATTGTATCAGACAGAGATCCTAGGTTCACTTCTAGATTTTGGAGTAGTCTTCAGAGAGCCCTAGGAACTAGATTGAACTTCAACACTGCATTCCACCCACAGACAGATGGCCAGTCTGAGAGGGTAATTCAGATATTGGAGGATATGCTACGGGCTTTTGTGATTGAGTTTGAAGGTAGTTGGGATACACACTTGCCTTTGATTGAGTTTGCTTATAACAATAGCTACCAATCAAGCATTGGGATGCCTCCATATGAAGCTTTATATGGCAGAAAGTGCATAATTCCCCTATGTTGGGATGTAGTAGGTGAAAGGAAGATGATTGGGCTAGAAATTGTTCAGCAGACAGAGGAAAAGATTAGATTGATCAGCGATCGACTCAAGGCTGCATCAGACCGTCAGAAGTCCTATATTGATCTGAAGAGAAGAGATATTGAATAAGCAGTGGGTGATAAGATATTCCTCAAAGTTTCTTCTTGGAAGAGAATTATGAGATTTGGCAGAAAGGGGAAACTGATTCCTCGTTCCATCGGACCATATGAGGTTCTGGAGAGAGTGGATCCTTTGGCATATCGGTTAGCATTGCCTCCAGAGCTAGAAAGGATACACAGTGTCTTCCATATGTCCATGTTAAGGAGGTACAGATCTGACCCATCTCATGTACTCTCAGTTGAAGAGATTAAGGTAAATCCAGACCTCTCATATGAGGAAGAACCCATAGAATTTATGGCATATGAGGTGAAACAACTGAGGAATAAACAGATACACCTAGTTAAAGTGTTGTGGAACTATCATTCAGGCTAGGAAGCTACTAGGGAACGTGAAGAAGACATGAGGAGACAGCACCCACAGCTGTTCAAAGAATGATGCCAGATAAAATTTTGAGACAAAATTTATTTTAAGGGGGGCAGAATTATAACACCCCTATGTTTGGTAATGCGTTCTACTGTTCCGGTAACCAGTGTCGGTCCGGACAGTTAGAATGCCTAGAACTACATTTAAATGTTAGTGAGGAGACATAACATAATGAAATACAAGAAAAACAAAGGAAAAATAATAGCAATGAAATGTAACCAAGTTAAACGAGTCGAAAACTGTAGCGATGGGTGACCACACTAGGAAGTTGCGGCGTCGACCGTTGACTAGACCTGGACCACGAGGAACCCTGAAAAATATTTTTAAGACATAAATAAACGTCTATTGAAGTATAAATGTCATTATAAATATCAAAGAAAAATTCATTAATTAATTAATACGAAGAAAGACGAGAAATCGAGAAAACGATAAAACTCGGTGTTACCGAAAAATCGGGAATGCAACCCGAATAGGGGCATTTTGGTCAATTGACACCCCGAGTTGACTTTTGAACTAAATTTATATTAAAAATAAGTAGTAATAAACTTTGAAAGTGCATGAAAATAAGAAATATAACACATAATGTAATTAAAGGAATTATGAGGGCATTATGGCAATTAAGATAACTTTGGATTATTATAATGTTAATTGATAATTAATGGGACTTAGTGGGACATTAGTGGATAGATATAAGACCACTTAGTGACATGAATCAGCCATTTTTCACTTCATCTTCAACCTTCTCATCACCTTGCTGAAATGAATTCTCATTTTCCTCCATGGCCGCACCTTGCATGGAGCTCAAGACTTCCATCATCAAGCCATGATCCTTCAATACTCCCTTCACTAAATTTGTTCTCCACACCATGGGAAGCATGTAAAAAGCAAGAAAGAAAGGTTTTGGTCAAGAATTGGTCAAGCCTCAAAGGTGGTAAGTGTGTATTTTCCATTCTTGCTTCCTTAAACTTTGAAAGGGTGTTGTGGGTAGTTGATTTATGGAAGAATTTTTTTTGTTGATGAATTATTTGAGGAACCTAATTTTGGCAGCCATGGTGATTAAAGAGCTTTGAATTGTTTTCACATGAATTTGATGGGTATTGATGTTGATTGAAGTAAATAAAAGCTTTAGTAGGTTAATTATTGGTGTATGTTAAAGTTGAGTACTTGAATTGGAAATTTATTTTGAGTTTGAAATTTTCTGTGTAATTGCCTAAATGGACAGCCATGGAATTGTATACTAAATGAACTATTCTTACATGTATTGTGGAGAATTAATGATGACTAATGTGATTTAAGATTTTAGTAAGTTAACTTCATGTATATGTGATAATGGACCAAGTGAAAATTGGAGCTTAAAAGCAATTATGGGAGGCTTTACAATTCGGCAGCTCGTTAACTTCTTGAAGAATGCTGGAATTCATGAAGTTGTTTGATGAATTATGGTCCTAAAGATTGCTAAATGTGTATGTAAATTAGTGGTGAAGTTATATGTTATGGTTAGGAGTGATTATGTGTATATATTGTTAGAATTGGATTTGGTGAATTGGAATTGTAATTGGTGTAACACCCTCCTTATAGCAACTCTATACATTCTACTATTCCAATTACCAGTGTCAAAAAGTGAGTTGCAGTCACTATTCCTAACACTGTAGATTTGGTCAGTCTAGAAATTCTGGAAAATTTTCAATCCGGCCAGTTGTGGTTTTTGGACCATAACTTGAGCTACAAAACTCCAAATGGAGTGATTCGAAAAAGAAAATACAACTAGACAAAATAAGGAACAACTTTCATGTTGATTATTTTGCCAAATTCCCACTGCAAAAATGACCAATGGAACAGTAAAGAAAAAACATGAAAATTAAAAATTCTGCCCAATCAACATTAAGCTTAGAAATGGTATTAGCAACCAATACTAACAAATTTTGAATACAAAATGTGGTATGTTGGGAGTATTAGAACCAATGTACCTATTGCCTATACAAAAGTCAACATTTTAGTTGACTAATGAAATAAATAGTAACATTCAAACTTAAAATTCAAAAATTGTGAAATTTAAAAGTGTAATATGCCCTAGTATACCTAATAAGATTGGTTTGGATAGCTTGGCATGCCAATAAGGTTCTATTAGCAGTACTGCATATGGCTTCATGCCATTTTGTTTATCCCTGATAATTATTACAGCTTATTAGCTATTTTGTTGCACACCGAGAGACACAATGTGACCGATGGTGTGATGGCCTGAGGTACTTAGTACCCAGTGCCAGTTTACCCGTTTATCTAGTCCAGTTGACTAGTATGGGTTACTCGAGCAATGATAATAAATCTTACAAAATTTTAATCGAATAATATTGCAATAAATATCAGAAATTAAGTCTATAAAAAATGTAAACACACATTCTGTATATTCATTTTATTTAGTTATTTTATTTTATTTTATATTATCACCACTAAGCAGAATTGCTTAAAGCGTCGCTTTTGCCACGTGCAGGTACTGGAGACCTAGCTGGGGAGCCCAGCAGACATTAGACAGGGTAAACCTTCAAATATGCATCCGGAGTCCAGAGTCACCTCATATCTGCAATGCACATGGTAGGACATTAGGATTTCGGGGTAGCACTTTTTATTTTGCATTTTGTATTAATTATGGCTTCTAACTATAAACTCTTGAAATTATGTAATAATGTAAATATATGAAATTTCATGTTATTGAAATTTTCTGCATAATGTATGTTGATAAATGAAATGTTGAGAAATATGATTGTGCTTTCAGTGATTGTAACACCCCTATTTGTATAGCCTGGTATATTTCACTATTCCGGTGACCGGTGTCGGTCCGGACAATTAAGGGGATTAGAACCATACTTAAGACAACTAGAGAAACCATAAACACAAATAATTAGTAATGTTCAATTAGTTAAGTATAAATAAGAAAAACAGAACATAAGAAGTTAAACGAGCCGAGAGTCACAGCGATGGGTGACCTTCTCGGGAACGACTGCGAAGTCATTTTAAACTCAAATTTTGAACCATAAAATGTGACGCTGCGGTCCTTAGGACCCTTATGAACACAGTGGAAAAGACAAAATCACGAAAAAGAACTGTTAAGCCAGTCAAATAATTAGGTCAGGGAGCTGGAAGAAATATGGAAGTATTTGCAAACCGGGATGAACCGGCGAGGGACAATTTGGTCAATTGACCCCGAGAGCTGACTCTTGACCTAACTGTTAAATAAAATCGGAGAAAATAAAATTTTGGAATCGAGAATTAAATTAAAGAACTAATAGAAAAAAAAAAAAGGGGAAAATGAAAAAGTAAAGGTGATGGCATCATGCATGACATCATGCATGATGCCATAAGTGTATAATTAATAAATTAATTAATTAGATTTTTTTTTGTGGTCTTCCACAAACCAAAATAGATAAAAGAAAAGAAAAGAAAAAAAAAATTCAAATAGTATTCTTTCTCCCTTTGCCGTCTCACTCTCTCCCTAATTCCTCCATGAAAGTTTCTTCATTTAAGCTTATACTCAAGCTTAAATTTCTTCACTCAACCTTCATAACTCCCCTAAAAACCTTACTAGAGCTTATAATCTCAAATTAAGAAGAAGATTGAAAGAAGAAAGAAGGACAAAAGATAGAGATTTGAAGTTTTAAGAAAGGTTTGTATGCTAACTTTCATTTTTTTTCTTTAAATGCATAATTAGTTACTTAGATGAACTTAGAAATTAATGAAATGAAATAAAAATATGTGGGGAGGACCAAACTGAAATTTTGGCCAGCCATGGATGTATGAGGGTATGATGTGTTTTGAATGAATTAAATGTGTTAGTAAACTTGTATGAGAATGGTAGTAAGATTGAAATGCTTAAATGTGATTAAATGCAACAATTTAGTGTGATTAGGGTTTGGAGGCCTAGGGTTTTGAGGAAAAAATTTGGAGAAATAAGTAAATGATGTGTTTGACCTATTGTGAAGTGAAAAATGGTCAATTGTGACCAAATGAGTTGTGTGGGAATGGTTGGAAATTAAGTTAAATTCGGAGGGTGTATGGTCATGCTGCTGGCAGCATGACCAAGTCAACTTTGAAGGACAAAAAATGAAATTTTACAAGTCCAATTGATATGGAACCAATTGGGGATGAAAATAGACATAAAATGACACAATTTTCATTCAGGAACCATGCCAAAAAAGTGACCAAAACCTAGTGAACAAATTGACCAAAGTTGGATAAGTGCAGTCAGCCACTGTACAAACTGACCAAATGAACAGTGTTTGTTCATTTGGTCAAACTCGAGCTAGGCAGGTCCAAATGACCTAAACTTTTACTAGTGGTTAGATGAGATATAGACCTAAATGTTTCATGAAGAACACAAGTCCAAAGTTTGCCAGCAACCAAACCATTTGGCCACCCCAATTTGGTGACCCAAAACTGCCAGCACCAAAATTTGCCCAGAAAATCTGGGTTGTGTCTAACCCGGTAGCCCTAGTTCAAATGGCCATAACTTGAGCTACAAAACTCCAATTGGGGTGATCCAAAAATGAGAATAAACTTAAGACAATAAGAAACATTTTCTATGAAGGAAGTTTTGTCAAATTCCAACAGTAGATTGACCAATGGAACAGTGCAATTAGGGACACCAAAACTGAAAATTTGACAATTTTGCCAAAAGGACTTAAGCTTTGAGAAAATGACCAAAACCAACAAATTTAATGACCAAAATATGATATGTGGGTGAAGTTGGAGTTCCCATACCTATTAAGCCTTAAAAAGTCAATAATTTGACTTGAATAGTGTAGTGAATAGTAACCCGAAATACAAAAACTTCGAGAACGTCGAAATTAGCATATTAAAGCTAGGTAAAAATGAAGTGAAATTTATTTTTAGATTTATGCTAAGTTATGGTACTGAAACACTGTGAAATTGTGTGTTTTAGCTGAAAAAGACTTGGAAGCTCTGAGAGACTGAGTCAAGGCCTAGAGGCGACTCACGTCAGGTCTGTGCACAGTAATTTTTGTTTAAATATATGATTCTTGAAAATTTGATTTTTTTTTTGAGTTAATTATGAATTGTGTTGCCATTTATGACTGTGAATATGACTTTAAAAATTGACCAGATTTTTCATAAATTATTTGAATAAATTGTTTTGAATTGATTTTGTGTTCACACTTCGCATGACAGTATCACATTATTCCTCCTCCATTTATGGGGTTGAGATAGTTTATTTTCCTCCCTCTCTGGCTTGCCAGTTGAGGTTGAGATCGGATGAGTACTCATTAGCTAGCTAGCCACCTCCCTCATTGATTTCGATTAATGGGGTTGTTGATTGCTTTATCGTGGTGTACAACACGGCATTGATCGGAAATTTTGTGTCATGGCTTAAGTGTATATGATTTTGGCAACACTGTGTTTAATAAATTATTTGACTAAATGGTGTTATTATGAGCTTTGATATTTGTGAAATGTGATTGGGAAGTATTCAAATTGTGTTTCATCAATGAACGATTTAGGTATTGCATTTTAAATTTTTATTGTGCACCACTGAGTATTTTATACTCAGCGATAGCTTATTTTGTTGTCGCAGATAAGAGCAAGGAGAAAGCAGCAGAGTGAGCTGCTATCGAATTGAGGCCTCCACTGATCTTTTTGTACGGGTATTATTTTATACCCTTGCAGTTAATTTTGATGTAAATATAGTAATGTTATATGTATCAATGTAAGTTGAGCAGTTATAAATAAATTGTAATCATATTATTTTTGAATTTCCTTCTGTAAATTAATAATGGTACATGTGAATTTCATATTTTATGCCTTGTGAATGGAGTTGTTAAATATTTTGAGATGATAAATTTTGATTTGGATTATGAAATTACTTTGAAGTGATTTGAATTGAGTTGATTTGAGATTTATTGGAGGATGGGAGTTGTGGAAAATTTTTTGGAAGTGTTTTTTTTTTAGGTATTTGAAGAATGGTTTTCTCCAAATACAAACGGAACTCTGTCAAAATTTTTATAAAATTTGCGGCAAAATTAAAATGGACAAAAATTTTTACTAGTCTTTAAGCTTTGAATAAGTGGTTTTTAATTCTCACTAAAATGATCACCACTTCCAAAATGTAAGAAAATTGTTTTAAAATCCCTTGTAGGGTACTTAATGAGTTATCGGTAGGTGAAGTTCGGTAGTTCATTAAGTGTTCTACGGGATCATGTTATGCCTTACAGAGGGGTAAGGTGTGACATGTTTTAGTGGTATCAGAGCATGGTTTTTCAATAAATTTTGACTATGTGTATGAACATTTTATTGATAAGTACAACTGCTCAAGTGTCTTTAATTGATACATATGACATATTTACATCATGAATATGCACTAACGGAGGTCAACCTCCTTGTGTTTGATCTCAGGAAGTAGAAAATTTGGGAAAACAGAATGGAAGGAGGAGATCATTCTGAAGAACAATCTGTTGAGGCTGAGGTTCAAGGGGAACCCCAAAGACTCGAGCGTGAGTGGGTCACCACTCCGGCTCTGCTCCAAAGACCGCAGTTCCCTGCTCAATTTGTACAGCAGATGGCTGCATTTTTCCAGCAAATGGCGGGTAATGTGCCACCTCAAGCTCAAATGCCAGTACCTGTAGCACAACCACAGCCCCCAGCTCGGCAATATGAAAAATTGATGAAATTTGGGGCCACCGAGTTTAAAGGCACTGTGGATCCACTGGAGGCAGAATAGTGGTTGGAAAGAATGGAACGAGTTTTCAGAAAACTGCAGTGTACGGAAGAGATGAAGTTCGAGTATTCTGTTTCCTTGTTACAAGGGGATGCATATGAATGGTGGAAGACCATCCCCCACAGCCTGGTTGAGCCACCTGTGCTGACATAGACAGACTTCTTGAGGGAATTCAGGCAGAAATGGGTTCCTGATGCATATGTAGATATGAAATTACAAGAATTCTTGAGTTTGAAACAAGGGGACAGAACCATAGCAGAATATGAGAGAGAATTCTCAAGGCTAAGCCACTATGCTGGAAGCTTAGTCTCCACTCCCAGAGACAGATGTAAGAGGTTTGAGTCTGGATTAAGGCCAAATTTGAGAATGCAAGTCGTGGGTTTTCGACATCAGAATTCTGCTGAATTGATCTCACAGGCCCTGGAACTAGAAAGGATAGAATCAGAAGGGTTAGTGAAGAATGGTACACAAGAAAAAGAGAAGACTGAAAAGACTATGGGACAAGCATCTGAGAGTGGCTCTGGAAAGAGGAAACAGTTTCGGGGATCCAGCTCCCGTAGATCTGGCAGAGGTAGATTTTCTGGCCAAAGACCACCCCGGTCTGGTCAGCAGACCCAGCAGACACCCCGAGGAGCTCTATCAGTCCAGCAGTGTGAAACTTGTGGTAGAACTCATGGTGGGGTTTGTTTCAAGGCCATCGGTGCATGTTTTAACTATGGAGGGAGCAGACATTTCACTAAAGATTGCACTAGTCCGTGCCGGTCTGGACCTTCTGCTACATCTGAAGGATCAGCCCAAGTCTCGGCACCTAAAGGGTCACAGTCAGCTGCTAGAGGTAGAGGCAGAGGTAGGGGTCCTGGTAACACTCCTGCAAGTCAAAGCACTGTTAACCAGCCAGTACCTAGTGGCACACCAGTTAGAGTGTATACCATGAGTCAGAGGGAGGAGGCTGAAACATCAGATGTTGTAGCTGGTAATTTTTCCATCCTTGACCAAGATGTACATGTGTTATTTGATCCTGGCTCCACACATTCGTATGTTAGTGCTAGTGTGATGTGTTTTACTGCTATTCAGTGTGTACCAATGGACTATGATGTGCTAGTAACTAGTCCATTAGGCCAGGAGGTCAGGGTAAATAGGCTATATAGGGACTGTCCTTTGGTGATCCAAGGACATACTTTTCTATCAGATTTAATTGAAATGCCCTTCAGAGATTATGACATTATCTTGGGCATGGATTGGTTAGCCAGGCATCATGCGATTATTGATCAGAGATCAAGATCCACTTTTGGTCTTCCTCAGTATGGTGATGTAGTAATACATGGGGAGAGACAGTTAT
Organism: Hevea brasiliensis; assembly: GCF_030052815.1. Lineage (NCBI taxonomy): Eukaryota > Viridiplantae > Streptophyta > Magnoliopsida > Malpighiales > Euphorbiaceae > Hevea > Hevea brasiliensis. The sequence goes on from NC_079494.1 coordinate 99,349,593, forward strand.
TACCTTCAAACATCATTTCAGCTGCACTAGCCAGGAAAATGATTAGAAAAGGGTGTGAGGCGTATTTGGCACATGTGATAGACACCCAAGTGGGGAGTCCAAAGATCGAGGACATTCCTATCAGATGTGACTTTCCGGATGTATTTCCTGAAGAATTGCCAGGATTACCTCCAGAAAGAGAAGTGCAGTTTGAAATTGATGTTATGCCTGGTGTGGACCCAATCTCCATAACACCATACAGAATGGCACCTGCAGAACTAAAAGAATTGAAAGTGCAGTTGCAAGAGCTGCTTGATAAGGGCTTTATCCACCCTAGTGTGTCACCTTAGGGAGCGCCAGTATTGTTTATTAAGAAGAACGATGGCACTTTCTAGTTATGCATTGATTATCGGCAGTTGAATAAGGTGACAAAAAAGAACAGATACCCATTGCCCCGCATTGATGACTTATTTGATCAGTTGAGAGGTGCAGCTGTATTCTCCAAAATTGACCTGAGATCAGGCTATTATCAGCTGAAAGTACAAGAGCAGAGTATACCTAAAAATGCCTTCAGAACCCGCTATGGCCATTATGAGTTCTTGGTCATGCCATTCGGGTTAACTAATGCTCTGGCTGCTTTTATGGATCTGATGAACACTATCTTCAGACCATACCTCGACCAGTTTGTTGTGGTATTTATTGATGATATATTGGTCTATTCGAGGAATGCAGAAGAGGATGATAGACATATGCGGATTGTACTAAAAACTTTGAGGGAGAAACTGCTATACGCTAATTTGTCGAAATGTGAATTTTGGCTGAAGGAGATATCCTTTTTGGGACACATAGTATTAGCAGAGGGTATTAGGTAGATCCTAGCAAGATTGAAGCCATCCTTAATTGGAAGCCACCCAGAAATGTCACAGAGATTCGCAGTTTTTTGGGGTTAGCTGGATACTACCATCGATTTGTGAAGGGATTCTCCATGTTGGCATCTCCATTGACCAAGCTACTTAGAAAGGATGTGAATTTCAGTGGACAGACAAATGCCAGCAAAGTTTTGATGAATTGAAAAGATGTTTGACTGAGGCTCTAGTCCTGACTTTACGTACACCGGGTAAAGAATATACAATTTATAGCGATGCTTCTCACAATGGGTTAGGTTGTGTATTGATGCAAGATCGAAGTGTTATTGCCTATGCATCACGCCAGCTAAAACCGCATGAGAGGAATTATCCAACACATGATTTGGAGCTTGCAGCTATTGTGTTTGCTCTTAAGATCTGGAGACATTATTTGTATGGGGAGAAGTGTTACATCTACACAGATCATAAGAGTTTGAAGTATTTGGGTACCCAGAAAGAGCTGAATTTGAGACAGAGGAGATGGTTAGAGTTGATAAAAGACTATGATTGTCTAATAGACTATCAGCCAGGGAATGCTAATGTTGTGGCTGACGCCCTAAGTTACAAGACTATGGCAAGTCTACAGGTTACCCCTTTGTCTTTGGTACATGAGTTGAGATTATTACATGCCAGTTTAGAGATTAATGATAAGGGGAAGATAGCAGTTACATGGCATGTACAGCCAGTGTTAATTAATCAGATCAGAATGGCTGCTCAGAATGATGAAAGGTATCATAAGCTGTTAGAAGAAGTCCGGCAGGGCAAGAAACCAGAGTTCTCAATCAGAAATGATGGTCTACTGCTACACCAGGGTAGAATATGTGTTCCTAATAATGTTTATTTGAGGCAGATCATTTTGAAGGAAGCACATGAGTCTCCTTTTGCTATGCACCCTGGTGGTACAAAAATGTATAGAGGGCTAAAGGAGCATTACTGGTGGATGGGTTTAAAAAGAGATGTGGCAGAGTTTGTATCCAAATGTCTAACTTGTCAGCAAGTAAAGGCAGAGCATCAAGTACCCACTGGGTTGTTACATCCACTACCAGTGCCAGAATGGAAATGGGAAAGAATAACGATGGATTTTGTAATGGGACTTCCGAGGACACAGAAGAGTCATGATGCAGTATGGGTCATTATTGACAGACTGACTAAGTCTGCTCATTTTCTCACAAATCAATGGACTACAGTTTAGACAGATTGGCCAAGTTGTACATCGATGAGATTGTGAGACTTCATGGAGTGCCAGTATCCATTGTATCAGACAGAGATCCTAGGTTCACTTCTAGATTCTGGGGTAGTCTTCAGAGAGCCCTAGGAACTATATTGAACTTCAGTATTGCATTCCACCCATAGACAGATGGCCAGTCTGAGAGGATAATTCAGATCTTAGAGGACATGCTACGGGCTTGTGTGATTGAGCTTGAGGGTAGTTGGGATACACACTTGCCTTTAATTGAGTTTGCTTACAACAACAGCTACCAATCAAGCATTGGGATGCCTCCATATGAAGCTTTGTATGGCAGAAAATGTAGAACCCTGTTGTGTTGGGATGACGTGGGTGAAAGAAAAATGATTGGACCCGAAATTGTTCAACAGACTGAAGAGAAAATTAGGGTGATCAAAGATCGACTTAAAGCTGCATCAGATCGTCAGAAGTCCTATATTGATTTGAAAAGAAGGGATATTGAGTATGCAGTGGGTGAGAAAGTTTTCCTCAAGGTTTCTCCTTGGAAGAGGATTGTGAGATTCGGCAGAAAGGGGAAACTAAGTCCTCGTTTTATCGGGCTATATGAGGTATTGGAAAGAGTGGGTCCTTTGGCTTATCGTTTGGCACTACCTCCAGAGTTGGAGAAGATACATAACTTCTTCCATGTGTCTATGTTGAGGAGGTATCGATCAGACCCATCTCATGTACTACCAGCAGAAGAAATTGAAGTGAATCCAAACCTCACATATGAAGAAGAACCCATAAAGATTCTAGCTTATGAGGTGAAGCAGCTACGGAACAAGCAGATACCATTGGTAAAAGTGCTGTGGAACCATCATTCGGGCTAGGAGGCTACTTGGGAACGAGAGGAGGACATGAGGAGACAACACCCACAGCTGTTCAGAGATTGATACCATGTAAAATTTCGAGATGAAATTTATTTAAGGGGGGGAGAATTGTAACACCTCTATTTGTATAGCCTAGTATATTTCACTGTTCCGGTGACCAGTGTCGGTCCGGACAATTAAGGGGATTAGAACCATACTTAAGACAACTAGAGAAACCATAAACACAAATAATTAGTAATGTTCAATTAGTTAAGTATAAATAAGAAAAACAGAACATAAGAAGTTAAACGAACCGAGAGTCACAGCGATGGGTGACCTCCTCGGGAACGACTGCGAAGTCATTTTAAACTCAAATTTCGAACCGTAAAATGTGAGGCTGCGGTCCTTAGGACCCTTATGAACACAGTGGAAAAGACAAAATCACGAAAAAGAACTGTTAAGCCAGTCAAATAATTAGGTCAGGGAGCCAGAAGAAATATAGAATTATTTGCAAACCGGGATGAACTGGCGAGGGGCAATTTGGTCAATTAACCCAGAGAGCTGTCTCTTAACCTAACTGTCAAATAAAATTGGAGAAAAGAAAATTTCAGAATCGAGAATTAAATTAAAGAACTAATAGAAAAATTAAAAAAAAGGGGGAAAATGAAAAAGTAAAGGTGATGACATCATGCATGACATCATGCATGATGCCATAAGTGTATAATTAATAAATTAATTAATTAGATTTTTTTTGTGGTCTTCTACAAACCAAAATAGATAAAAGAAAAGAAAAGAAAAAAAAATCAAATAGTCATCTTCTTTCTCCCTTTGCCGTCTCACTCTCTCCCTAATTCCTCCATGAAAGTTTCTTCATTTAAGCTTACACTCAAGCTTAAATTTCTTCACTCAACCTTCATAACTCCCCTAAAAACCTTACTAGAGCTTGTAATCTCAACTTAAGAAGAAGATTAAAAGAAGAAAGAAGAACAAAAGATAGAGATTTGAAGTTTTAAGAAAGGTTAGTATGCTAACTTTCATTTTTTTTTCTTTAAATGCATAATTAGTTACTTAGATGAACTTAGAAATTAATGAAATGAAATAAAAATATATGGGGAGGACCAAACTGAAATTTTGGCCAGCCATGGATGTATGAGGGTATGATGTGTTTTGAATGAGTTAAATGTGTTAGTAAACTTGTATGAGAATGGTAGTAAGATTGAAATGTTTAAATGTGATTAAATGCAACAATTTAGTGTGATTAGGGTTTGGAGGCCTAGGGTTTTGAGGCAAAAATTTGGAGAAATGAGTAAATGATGTGTTTGACCTATTGTGAAGTGAAAAATGGTCAATTGTGACCAAATGAGTTGTGTGGGAATGGTTGGAAATTAAGTTAAATTCGGAGGGTGTATAGTCATGCTGCTGGCAGCATGACCAAGTCAACTTTGAAGGACCAAAAATGAAATTTTACAAGTCCAATTGATATGGCACCAATTGAGGATGAAAATAGACATAAAATGACACAATTTTCATTCAGGAACCATGCCAAAAAAGTGACCAAAACCTAGTGAACAAATTGACCAAAGTTGGATAAGTGCAGTCAGCCACTGTACAAACTGACCAAATAAACAGTGTTTCTTCATTTGGTCATAGCTCAAGCTAGGCAGGTCCAAATGACCTGAAATTTTACCAGTGGTTAGATGAGATATAGACCTAAAACTTTCATGAAGAACACAAGTCCAAAGTTTGCCAGCAACCAAGCCATTTGGCCACCCCAAGTTGGTGACCCAAAACTGCCAGCACCAAAATTTGCCCAGAAAATCTGGGTTATGTCTAACCTGGCAGCCCTGGTTCAAATGGCCATAACTTGAGCTACAAAACTCCAATTGGGTGATCCAAAAATGAGAATAAAATTAAGACAATAAGGAACATTTTCTATGAAGGAAGTTTTGTCAAATTCCAACAGTAGATTGACCAATGGAACAGTGCAATTAGGGACACCAAAACTGAAAATTTGACAATTTTGCCAAAAGGACTTAAGCTTTGAGAAAATGACCAAAACCAACAAATTTAATGACCAAAACGTGGTATGTGGGTGAAGTTGGTGTTCCCATACCTATTAAGCCTTAAAAAGTCAACAATTTGACTTGAATAGTGTAGTGAATAGTAACCCGAAACACAAAAACTTCGAGAACGTCGAAATTAGCACATTAAAGCTAGGTAAAAATGAAGTGAAATTTATTTTTGGATTTATGCTAAGTTATGATACTGAAACACTGTGAAATTGTGTGTTTCAGCTGAAAAAGACTTGAAAGCTCTGAGAGACTGAGTCAAGGCCTAGAGGCGACTCACGTCAGGTCTGTACACAGTAATTTTTGTTTAAATATATGATTCTTGAAAATTTGATTTTTTTTTTTGAGTTAATTATGAATTGTGTTGCTATTTATGACTGTGAATATGACTTTGAAAATTGACTAGATTTTTCATAAATTATTTGAATAAATTGTTTTGAATTGATTTTGTGTTCACACTTAGCATGACAGTATCACATTATTCCTCCTCCATTTATGGGGTTGAGATCGTTTATTTTCCTCCCTCTCTGGCTTGCCAGTTGAGGTTGAGATCAGATGAGTACTAATTAGCTAGCTAGCCACCTCCCTCATTGATTTCTATTAATGGGGTTGTAGATTGCTTTGTCGTGGTGTAAAACACGGCATTGATCGGAAATTTTGTGTCATGGCTTAAATGTATATGATTTTGGCAACACTGTGTTTAATAAATTATTTGAATAAATGGTGTTATTATGAGCTTTGATATTTGTGAAATGTGATTGGGAAGTATTCAAATTGTGTTTCATCAATGAACGATTTAGGTATTGCATTTTAAATTTTTATTGTGCACCGCTGAGTATTTTATACTCAGCGATAGCTTATTTTGCTGTCGCAGATAAGAGCAAGGAGAAAGTAGCAGAGTGAGCTGCTATCGAATTGAGGCCTCCACTGATCTTTTTGTACAGGTATTATTTTATACCCTTGTAGTTAATTTTGATGTAAATATAGTAATGTTGTATGTATCAATGTAAGTTGAGCAGTTGTAAATAAATTGTAATCATATTATTTTTGAATTTCCTTCTGTAAATTAATAATTGTACATGTGAATTTCATATTTTATGCCTTTTGAATGGAGTTGTTAAATATTTTGAGATGATAAATTTTGATTTCGATTGTGAAATTACTTTGAAGTGATTTGAATTGAGTTGATTTGAGATTTATTGGAGGATGGGAGTTGTGGAAAATTTTTTGAAGTGTTTTTTTTTTAGGCATTTGAAGAACAGTTTTCTCCAAATATAAACGGAACTCTGTCAAAATTTTTATAAAATTTGCGGCAAAATTAAAATGGACAAAAAATTTTACTAGTCTTTAAGCTTTGAATAAATGGTTTTTAATTCTCACTAAAATGCTCACCACTTCCAAAATGTAAGAAATTTGTTTTAAAATCCCTTATAGGGTACTTAATGAGTTATCGGTAGGTGAAGTTTGGTAGTTCATTAAGTGTTCTACGGGATCATGTTATGCCTTATAGAGGGGTAAGGTGTGACAGTGATGATGTGAACAGAACAGAAAAATTTCTGAAAATAGTATTGAGATTTTGAGATTGAGTTGAGATTTGTGTGAATAATGGAGTTTGGATTTGGAAATTATATTAGAAGTGTTTTTAAACAGGTTCAGAAGAACTATTTTTCCAATTTACAGCCGGCACTCTGCCGGATTTTCTATAAAATTTGCGAAAAAATTTAGATTTATCAAAATTGTAAATAAATGAATTAAAAGGGATAAAATGTAATTAGAAATATAAATTGGTGCTTCGGTACACTGAGTGGCATATCTTGCTCGGCTACACTGTAGACGGGTAAAAGGTGTCACAATTGGTGTACTGTCAATTGGTTATATACTGCCCAAATTAACTATATTATGAAGTAAGGAATGGATTTGGTACCATATCAAATCAGAATTAGCATGAAAGAGTTAACTTGGTAAGTGTTGAATGCGTAATTGGTAAAGGATGAACAATGTGTAATAGGGCAGGGTATGTTTTGGCTTAGAACCTTAAGTGTGTGACTCCAATTGGTATGAGACCAATTGGAGGTGAAATTAGGCACAAAATGTGCCAACTTTCATGAAGGAAGCTTATCAAAATTCTGCCTAGAAGGTAACTTGAAAAATGACCAAATCCGGATTAGTGACTTGAAAGCCTGAAAATTGACCATTTGGGCAGCAGTTAGTGTTTTGGCCATAACTCACTTAAAACAGGTCCAATTGACCTGAAATTTTTACCATGAATACTTTAGACATATATCTACAATTCTTATGAAGATACCAACACCCAGAAATGACCATAATCAAGTCAAATAGCTTGCACAAGTTCAGGTACCAAAACTAGCCGAACCAAAAGTGACCTAAAAATGACCTAAAGCTACCATTTTGATGCATTCTGTCCAGCATTGGTAAATTGACCATAACTTGGTCTACACAACTCAGAATGACCTAAAATTTTTCCCCGCATGTAATAAGATATAGACCTACAAGTTTGTAATTTGGACCAAAACCCAAAAACTGAGGGAACTAGGTCGTCCGGCTAGGTCAAAATAGTACACCGAAATCCGATAAATTGTAATAAAATGCAATACACTTGAAGATGAATTTAGTAACATATACCAACACTAAAGGGATCTAAAATGTGACATATTGGTAACATTGGAATCAACTCACTTAGAGTGCATCAAGGGTCAACATTATAAGTTGACTAATAAAATAAATTAAAGAGAATAGTACCAAAAAAATTTAGATATTGGATTTTATGGTTGGAAACAAATTTATTGAGTACTGAAACACTTTAAATTGTGTGTTTCAGTTGATAAGGATATTGAGAAGAATAAAGAACATTGAGTCAAGGCCTAGGAGCGACTCAAATCAGGTTTGTGCACAACTAGTTTTTAATTGATTTTGTTCTGAATATTTCATATGATTAAATGACATATTTTTCTTATTTATTATGTTTAACAAATATTGGATTTAATTCAATGATTATTAAAATTGTTATAGTATGTATGAATTTAGCTTTGTGAAATGGTATTCCCATAAGTATTAAGCATTGTTGTGAATTGAATAAATTATATTTTGGAAAATTATGATGGAACATGTTTTGAATTGTGATGGGCAATTTGCATGGAAAAATGGAAATTTATGATTTGAATTGTGATGAGCATAAAAATTGTTGGATATTGGAATTGACTTTGAATCGAATTGTATTGTGATTTATGCTCACTAAAAGGATTATGATATTGTTTTATATCTCACTATAGATGCTTGACTAGGTTCTTACCCGTCTCTCTCATTTGTTGGGAAGACAATGGAGTTAGTTGTGTTTTGATTACCATGGTACGTGCACAGGCTTAGATTCTCCTCTTATTAGACATTAGATCTAAGTTTTTTATGTTATGGCCCTTGTAAAAGATTCATTATTGTGGTGTGTACTATGCATGATGATTTGACCTCCCCGACCATAGGGAGTTAGAATCCGATTTGACCTCCCTAACCATAGTGAGTTAGAATCTCCCCAAAGATGGCCCTTTCGGATTAGTCTTGCATGGTTTTTGAGATAAATAATGGTTTTTGAGATACAGAATAGTTTTTGAATAGTAAAGAATTGTGATTTCAATTATGATTTATGTATAATTGATTTTGTTGGAATTACCTTAAATGGTTAGTTATGATTTGATAAATTGAATTTTGTGATCAAAGTCATTTTATACAAATGATTTATATTATTGGCAATGAATATTTTGAGTTTTGAAATTTGATGAGTATCCATATTTCCAAATTATTTGCTGTAATTTTTGTCAATGTATATTGTACTATGTTTTAAATTATAGTTGTGCACCACTGAGTTCACCACTCAGCGATAGCTTTGTATGCTGTTGCAGGTGAAAAGAGCATAGAGCAATTAATAAGCTTCTTTGAAGACACATTCAGATCAGCTCCAGGTGTATCATAGGTATACCCATGTATACAGGTTTTGATGTATGCATGTAATAATATGTATGTAAGTTATTTGAGCAGTTGTATAAAAACTCTTGTAAAATATTTTGGTATGCAATTAAATGTAAATTATTGTAAATGTAAATTTGAGATTTCATTTACTTGAATAGTTTTGTAATATTAATTTTGAGTCTTGTAATCAATGAATTATTTCTTTTATGATGAGATTGGTTTGAAAATGAATTGATTTGATTATTGAGATTTGAATTGTGAGTTGAAATGAAGTTATTGGAGTTGTATTTGAGAAAACATATTGGGAGTGTGTTTCTTTACAGGTTTTGAAGAACTGTTTTCTCAAAATACAGCAAGCACTCTGCTGAAATTTTGAAAAATTTTTATAACACCATATTTTAATCGATGATTTAAATTTCACGAAAATTGATTTAAAATCTCTTGTAGTATATTTAATGGGTTACCGATAGGCGAAGTACGATAATTCATTAGGTGTACTACGGGATCATGTTACATCTTACAAAGGAGTAGGGTGTTACAGTTAAGCATGAGATGTTGTAAATATGTAAATGGTTTGGTGGCCAATATTGGATGTACCTAAGGACATCAAAATTATTTGCATAATTACTGGCTCAATGGGATCAACTTTACTAAGGCAAGATAAGTCAATAATGGATGTATCTGAGATTTTGAGCATTAGGGGCTAGGTAAAGGATTGAACTTCATATGAGATGTGATGGGCAAGGAGTTGCTCACTTATAGTTTATTGTAATTCCAATAATGGATGTACCTGAGGATGATCAATAGAATTATAAGAATTCAATCACCCACTAGAAATCCATCCAACTAGGATTTTTCGTTTTCTACTTTGGAAGTGTAGGATTCACTAAGTTAGTGGTAGGACCAATTTAATTAAAAGACCATAATCATTTTGGTTAATTACATGATACATTTACTAATTAATCTGATTATTTTCTACAGTTAATTTTTTGATAATAATGAGCACAGAACAACCACCACCATCCAATATCCTTGTAAGCATACTTGATCGCAATAGGTTGACAGGACCTAATTTATCTGATTGGCTAAGAAATTTGAAACTTGTCCTAAACCTTGAACATATTGGATATGTTCTAGACTCACAGGTTCTTGGTCCCTTACCTCCAGAGGCCACACAAGAGGAACATGAAACTTTGGACAAGTGGAAGGAGCATGATATAAGAGCCAAGTGTTACATGCATGCTTCTATGAGTAATGAGTTACAGAAGCAGCATGAGAACATGCAGAGTGCGAGTGAGATCCTCCTTCACCTGTAAGAGTTGTATGGTGAGCACAGCAGGAATGCTAGGTATGAGATATCTAGACAGCTATTCCGCATGAGGATGTCTGACGGATAGAATGTTAGGAATCATGTCCACATGATGATTTGGCTGATTGAGCAGCTGGAACATCTTGACTTTAACATGGATTTCCAACTGCAGACGGATTTGATCCTTCAGTCCCTTCCTGAGTCATTTGAGAATTTTGTGATAAATTTTCATATGACTAAATAGGAATGCACCTTGGCTGGTTTACTGAACATACTGGTTATTTCCCAAAAGAATATGCCGGGCAATAAAGAAAAAGAGGTAGCTTTGATTGCATCTTCTTCTGCTGGAAAGTCTAACAAGAAGAAGGGCAATAAGAAAAAGAAACCTTAGATTCCTGGTCCTTCCAAGAAAATAGCTAAACATAAAGGGAAGATTAAAGCTGATGGAGGCAAAGGAAAGTGTTTCCACTGCCAGAAGGATGGGCACTAGAAAAGGAATTACCCAGAGTATAGCAATCTAAAAGAATGCATTGCCATGGTGAAAATCAACTCAAGTTCAAAATATATTTGGCACTTAAGGTTAGGTCATGTTGCAGAAGATAGGATTACAAAACTGGAGAAAACGGGGTTTTTATCTTCATTAGGCTCTGAGCCTACTCCAACTTGTGAATCTTGCCTTTAGGGCAAAATGACTAGATCGCCCTTTGTGGGACAAGGGCTAAGAGCTGAAAATATTTTGGAGCTAATACATTGTGATGTATGTGGTCCATTTAAAGAAATGGCTAGAGGCAGTTTTCATTATTTTATTACCTTTATTGATGATAAATCAAGATTTGGGTATTTGTATTTGATGAAATACAAACATGAATCCTTTGAAAAGTTCAAAGAATTTAAATCTAAAGTAGAAAATCAAACAGGAAAAAGTATTAAAGCTCTTCGATCATATCGTGGAGGTGAATACTTGAGTTCTGAATTTGATGAATACTTGAGAGAGTATGGCATTGTTTCCCAGCTGACTCCTCCAGGAACACCACAGCTGAATGGTGTATTTGAAAGGAGAAATCGTACCCTATTGGATATGGTACATAGTATGATGAGCTATACTGATATGCCAATCTCCTTTTGGGGATTTGCATTAGAATAAGCTTTGCATATTCTGAATAGGATTCCATCAAAATCAATATCTTCCACTCCTTATGAGATATGGCATGGAAGAAAACCAAGTCTTAAGCATGTTAAGATTTGGGGTTGTCCAGCTTATATCAAAAAGATAAACATTAATAAATTGGAAACCAAATCAGAAAAGGGTCAATTTCTTGGATGTTCAAAAGATAGTTTTGGATATTATTTTTATTTGCCTACATCACAAAAGGTTGTGGTAAGTAGAGATACCACATTTCTTGAACAACAATTTGTTCAAGAAGGAGGCAAAGGAAGGCCAATAGAGTTAGAATTAGAGAATTCTAACCAACCAACAAATCAGATGGATATAGATCCATCTAGTGAACCTACACCTATTGATGAAACATCTACAGTTATTCCTCATAGAACAACCAGGGTATCTCATCCACCAGTGAGATATGGTGTCCTTCATGAAGAAGAACAAAAGTTGTCTACTCATGAAGAAGTAGATCATGGAGATGATCCACTTTCCTATGAAGAAGCTATATCAGATATAGACTCTTCAAAATGGGTTGATGCTATGAAATCTGAGATTGATTCCATGTATAAGAATCAATTTTGAGATCTTGTTGACCCACCTGAAGGTATTGTACCTATAGGGAACAAATGGGTTTTCAAGAAGAAAATTGGTTCTGATGGAAAGGTAGAGACCTATAAAGCAAGGCTAGTAGCGAAAGGGTTTCGCCAAAGGCAAGGAATCGACTATGAGGAGACTTTCTCCCCTATTGCCATGCTTAAATCAACTAGGATTCTATTAGCAGTAGCTACATACTATGATTATGAGATTTGGCAGATGGATGTCAAAATAGCTTTTCTCAATGGATACATTGAAGAAAATATTTTCATGGAACAACCTAGGGGTTTTGAATCCCAAGATGGTTCCAAAGTATACAAGCTAAAGCGATCCATTTATGGGTTGAAACAAGCTTTGAGGAGTTGGAACATCCATTTTGATGAAGCCATTAAGTCATTTGGCTTTATAAAAAATGAGGATGAGCCATGTGTATATAAGAAGGTTAGTGACAGTGCTATCACTTTCCTTATCTTATATGTGGATGACATTCTGTTGATGGGTAATGACACAGGTATGTTGACAACTGTAAAGGTATGCTTGTCAAATATATTCTCCATGAAAGACTTAGGGGAGGCAACCTATATTCTTGGGATTCACATCTATAGAGATAGAGCAAAAAAAATAATTGGTTTATCCCAAAGTCTATACTTGGGAAAAGTGTTAGAGAGGTTTAACATGCTTGATTCCAAGAGAGTATTGTTACCAGTGAGACATGGTATCCACCTTTCTAAAGAGATGTCTCCAAAGACACCTGAAGAAAGAGATAAAATGGCCAGGATTCCATATGCTTTAGCTATTAGAAGTTTGATGTATGCAATATTGTGTACTAAGCCGGATATCACATATGCCGTTAGTTTGACTACCAGGTATCAATTCAATCTAGGTTTGGAACACTGGATAGCTATCAAGAATATCCTTAAGTACTTGAGAAGAACTAAGGATTTATTCTTGATATATGGAGGTGGAGACTTGCAATTGGATGGTTATACCGATTCTGATTTTCAATCAGATATTAATGATAGAAAGTCTACCTCTGGATATGTGTTCATTTGTAATAGAGGTGCAGTCAGTTGGAAGAGTTCCAAACAGAGTATGACTGCAGATTCCACTACTGAGGCTGAGTATATTACATCAGATGCTGCAAAGGAAGCTGTTTGGATAAAGAAGTTCGTGACAGAACTTGCAGTAGTTCCTTCCATTGAGTCAGCAGTTTCACTTCACTGTGACAACAATGGAGCAGTCATACAAGCTAAAGAACCCTGGTCTCACCAGAAATCCAAACACATAGAAAGGCGCTACCACATTATCAGAGAAATAGTTGGGCGAAGCGATGTAGCCATACAGAAAATAGCATCAGTTGAAAATACAGTTGATCCATTCACTAAGCCTATGTCACAAACTCAGCTAGACTGACATCTTGAGAAGATGGGTCTAAGATATTGTAATGAATAGCTCTAGTGCTAGTGGGAGATTGTTAGTGGTATGCACTAGAGCATATCATTTAGTATGTATCTTGTACATATTTTATTAATAAAAAGCATTTTCACTTTTCCATTTACATAATATATTTATGTGTAATAGAAAAGGTCCATTGATATTTTGTTAAAAATTCTATTCTTAAGTTGTTAAAAATATGAGTGACAGTATTTCTAGCACAAATTATCTAAATTGGTTCACAATCGAGGATACTTCACAATAAGGACATGACTTATCCAGAAAGATTATAATCATGTTTGTTCTCAAGTTATTTATATGAGATGTAAATAAGATGGAATGGTGAGTCTCATGCCATATAACAAACATGATAGGCACTTATACATGATAAGTAGGCCAAACCAGTGACATTTATGACAAGCACATGGAGTTTACTCTTATCAATTTATTGTCATAAATCATATTAGTGCATACAATCTTTAGACTTGAGATAGCACAGTTATCTTATATATAGGTGGTTTGAGTTTGATACTGCTTTCATACTTGTACTGTGTATGGGTATATGGGCATGTGTTGGCTCCTACTAGTTATATATGGAGGTAGGTGTTGATCAAGATGGAATCTATTCCTCTAAGTAAATAGGGATAAAATCCTATATTCATTTAATTGTTCTTGATATTTCAAGTTCCTAGCCAGGACAGATAGATTTAATCAGAAAAGAGTTTCTGATGAGAAAAATCATTTTAATCAAGAACTGGAATTAAAGAGAATATAATATCCATAGCAAATGGGGTTTGACATAAACCATGACTCTAGCTCGAATTGAGATTTTGTAACACAGAGATTCTAGTGCATGGTAACATATGATTATAGGTTCAACTCAACTCAACTCAACTAAGCCTTTATCCCAAAAATTTGGGGTCGGCTATATGGATTCGCTTTCTCCACTCTAAACGATTTTGGGTTAAATCCTCAGAAATGTGTAATGCATCTAGGTCATGTTGTACTACTCTCCTCCAAGTCAATTTAGGTCTACCCCTTTTTTTCTTTCTATCCTCTAACCTAATGTGCTCTACTTGTCTAACTGGAGCCTCCGTATTTCTACGCTTCACATGACCAAACCACCTCAATCTCCCTTCTCTCAACTTATCTTCAATTGGCACCACTCCTACTGTGACACCCCTTACCCGACTACAGTGTAGCCGAGCAAGTTATGCCACTCAGTGTGCCGAGCACTCTATTTTATCTTAATTCATTTTTATCATAGTTTTGAAAATAACTTGTGAAATATAATTCATTTATTGAAATTGTAATTTATTTGAGGTTCCGAAAATTTTTATAGAAAATCCGGCAAGGTACCGGCTAAAAATGGAGAAAACCATTCTTCGGAACCTGTGAAAAACACTTCCTATATTCTTATTCATTCATCTCAACTCCATTTATCAAAATCTCAATATTTTTCAGTTCACATTCATTTCTCAATCATTCATCTCATTTGTTAATCATGTACAAGTCATAAATAGACATTCACTCTTCCATTCACAAATACAATTTTCATTATTTACATGAACATCAAAATATGTTACATAGATCCAAATACATATGAGAAGATAAAAATTTAGTTACAAAATATCAAAATGACACCTAGTGTCCTACCAATGCACTGCAGGTGACGAGGTGACACAGACACTATGCAGAACTGTGAACTGCCTTACCGAATCTGTGGTCTACTGGGCCCTCTGTCCAAATCTTCAGTACCTACGCGTTGTAAAAGTGACGCGCTAAGCATAAAGCTTAGTGGTGCCAATAATACAAGAAAATATAATATGCAAATAAAAATAATAATTTCCTTGCTATTGTGTTCATAAGAAATGAATAATTACTAACTTATTGTTTAGTCGAGGGCTAATCATGTTTTATGATATTAACTTCTTCATGCATTTCGTTAATTATTTTCTTCATGATCTTGAGCTTCTTTGTATTTTTGTAATCATTCCTGATTCTTAATTTTCGTATTTTCTTTAATAATCAGTTCAATCACAGTTATACTTTTCCATGCCCAAGTAACCTATCTTTGGACGATCGGATGGATAACGGGTCATTGGCACTGGACACCGCGGTGCCTCGGGCCGTCATACCATGGGACGCAGAACGTCTACCACGTATGCAGTCAGTATGGCTAAAAAGCCATGATATCACATAATCGGCATAAAAGCCATGAATACGGGCATAAAAGCCATGAATACGGGCATAAAGCCATGAATACAGGCATAAAGCCTTTCGCAGTACTGCTAAAACAATACCCTATTGGCATGCCAAACTATCCAAACCAATCTTGTTAGGAATACTAGGGCATTTAATACTTTAAAATGTTAATATATTGTGCTTTATGACTTCATTATTTCATGATAAATTTCAATCATAATTCATACATTCATTTGATCATTTATATGATCACAATTCACATCAATTATTCTTTTATACCATTGTACTCAAAATACTTCTCCTCTTTACAATAATGAGAACTAATGTCTCATTCATACATTAATATGGTTTATTTATCCATTCATTATGTTATTCATATTGATCACAATTCTAAACAATGGTTCACATGTACCATTGTATTCAAAACATTTTTTCTTACATGTACCATTGTATTCAAAACATTTTTCCTTTCTCATTTATACATTCAAGAATCTACTTATGTAATTACAAATTTTATATTTCAAGTTGAGTTACTAATATTTTATAAATTCCATTTGTGATGGGCATATATGCCCTAACTATCTATTCACATCAATTAGGTGACTTATTTTTCATGTTTCAAGTAATCCATGAATATTTCATGGATTTCAAATTTATGGCCTAATTTCTTTTTAATAATTTTGACTAGGATGCATAGTCCATATTTGTCATACAATTCTAAGCATTTAAGCTTAGAATTGGTTTTAGGTCTTCATCTTAATTCACTAATCATTTTAATTACTATTCACCATACTAGTCAATCAAAATGTTGACCTTTTTATACTTAATGGATATATTAATTCTAATTACACCAAGATCCCACATTTTGAGTTTTACATTTACTAGTATTAATTGCCAATTGCAATTTAAAGTCCCCTAGATGCATTTCTAATTTCAAATTTTGAATTTCAAGTTTTGGTGTCACTATTCACCTCATTGGTCAACAAAAATGTTGACTTTTGCATAGACAATAGGTACATTGATTTTAACACTCCCGATGTACCACATTTTGCATTTAAAACTTGTTGGAATCAATTACCAAATCCATTTCCAAGCTTATTTCAAGTTTTCATGTCACTATTCACTTCATTAGTCAACTAAAATGTTGACTTTTGCATAGAAAATATGTACATTGACTTTGGCACTTCCAACATACTACATTTTTCATTTAAAACTTGTTGGTTTTGGTCACTTTCTCAAAGCTTAGGTCATTTTGGCAAAATTGCCAATTTTTGATTTTGGTGCTCCAAAGTTGCACTGTTTCATTGGTCGATTTACTGTTGGAATTTGACAAAACTTTCTTCATAGAAAATGTTCCTTATTTTGTCTAGTTGAATTTCTTTTTTTGAATCACTCCATTTGGAGTTTTGTAGCTCATGTTATGGCCAAAATAAGTTTACTGTTCACGTGTACTGTTCCTGCTGAGATTTTGGGTTTTGGCAGATTTTGGTCCAATTTTGGTCAGTAATTTGACCAAGTTAAGTTCATAATTTGGTCTAACTTTCTTCATATGAAATGTTCTACCATGCCTTAGGTTTCCATTGGTTCAAGAATCGCCTAAATCCGAGTTTTCTAGAGAGAGTTATAGCCATCCAAACATTACTGCTCAAATGAAAATTCTGGAAATCTCAGTACAGTAAACTTCACTTTGCTCAATGATTTGATTAGGTTCTGGTCATAATTTGGGGTAGGTTTCTTCATGAAAGTTGTTTTTCTATGTCTTAACTTGTTTCTGTAAAAATTTCAGATCAATTGACCATTTCTACAGTGAATTATGGCCAAATGAACAGTTACTGTTCATTTGGTCATTCTGCAGGGGCTGTTTGCAGGGTATCCGGATTGGGGCCAACTTTTGGTCCTCTTGATTTGGTCTTTTGGGCATGGTTTCTTCAGCAAAAATGTGCCATTATAAGCCTAGTTTCATGTCCAATTGGCCAAACACCAATTGGACCAACACAGCCCAAGCTATGGCAGTCCAAGTGGACTGAAATTTCAGTCACTCTGCTGCACTCACAAGGCAGCCTACACATTCACTTGGCTATACTATTTTTCAGTCCAATTCATGGTCAACATACCTAAAATGGTCACTAATTGACCATTAAGATGTTCTCTAACAATTTCCTAAGCCAAGTCAATTTTTCACTTCTCAAAACCCTAGTTTTCCCTTATGATTCACACATACACCTAATTAAGCACTTCCATTCATTATTTATGTGTATATTCACCTTAAACATAATCTCTAATCCATTCTAAGTCCATTAAAACCATCAAAAACACTCCACCTTTGTTCCTTCCTTAGGGCAGCCAAAACTCATGTACACATACACATGAATTTTGTTCATTTAAATTACAATTTCTTACTAAATTCAAGTTCCATTTCATGAAATTAAAGAGTTTTAGGTATATAGTGCACTAACCTTGAATAGGGCAATTTTTTTCCCAACTCAAACTTCTCTTTCTTTCCTCTTCTTGGCTGCCAAAAGCTTGTTTAAGGTGTAGGGTAAAATTTTAATGAAGTGGGGTTAGGGTTTTATGGTGAAACAAGGTAGGAAATTAAGCTTGCTTGATTGAACATCAATGGAGGGAGGAAGAAGAGAAACTCACGTTTTTGGCTGAACAGAAGGCAGCTGGTTTTTGGTCTTCCTTGGTCTTTATTTAGCTCTTTTATTAGTTAGTCAAATGGTTACTTAATGGTGATTGGTTGGCAATTTTAAATGACATCACAATGATGTCATAAATAAGCTTTTTCTTCACTTTCTTTTCTTTCCTCCACTACTCATCTTCAATTTAATTTCTAGTAATGTTTATCCATATTTTATGTCATATTAATTATTTACTCAACTGGACAAGTCGGCCAAAAATCACCTCTGAAGGCGAAATGACCAAAATGCCCTCCGTTTGGCTTAACGGGTCAAAATTGTCTGTACCGATTGAAAAATTTTTCTAAATATTTTCTTGGCATTCTAATGCCATAGGAACCTCAATGACCCTTCTCTGGAGTCCCAATAATTATTTTATAATTTTTCCCCCAGGTCTAGGGCTCCTCGTTGCGAGAACCGCAACTTCCCTCTGGTTACCCATCGCTTGGGCACCGGCTCATTTAACTTGGTTGTATTTTATTTCTAAAATTTTTACTATATTTTTCTTATTAATATTTGAGTTAATTTTGGTCCCTCACTTTAGTTTAAATATTTTTCCGGACGTTCTAACTGTCCAGACCGACACCGGTCACCGGAACAGTAGAATGTACGGAGTTGCTACCGGAAGGGTGTTACACCTACCTTTTCTCTAATACTCTCATTATGGACTTTATCTAGTCTAGTATGGCCACTCATCCACCTTAACATTCTCATCTCTACAACTCTTATCTTAGACGCACACGACTCCTTTAGTGCCCAACACTCACTACCATATAACATAGCCGGTCGTATGGCTGTACGGTAAAATTTTCCTTTCAACTTATTAGGAATCTTATGATCACATAAAACTCCCGTGACACGTCTCCACTTCAACCATCCGGCTTTAATCCTATGACTAACATCTTCCTCACATCCCCCATCTACTTGAAGGACTGAGCCTAAATATTTAAAGTGACTACTTTGAGACAGTACCACTCCATTCAAACTAACTCCTTTCCTATCACTAGTTTGGCCTTCACTGAACTTGCAATGCATGTATTCTATCTTCGTTCTACTTAACTTAAAACCTTTTGACTCTAGAGCACTTCTCCAAAACTCTAGCTTTTTATTGACTCCTTCTCGCGTCTCATCTATCAGAACAATATCATCCGCAAACATCATGCACTAAGGAATACTCTCTTGTATATGTTTCGTCAATTCATCTAAAACTAATGTAAAAAGGTAAGGGCTTATGGCTGATCTTTGGTGTAATCCAATTGAGATCGGAATATCTCTTGTGTCCCCTCCCACCGTGTGCACAATAGTAGTTGCTCCTTCATACATATCTTTCAACACTTGTATGTACCTAATAGATACCCTCTTTTGTTCTAACACATTCCATAAGACATCTCTTGGAACACTATCATAAGCCTTCTCCAAATCAATAAAAACCATGTGCAGATCTTTCTTCACATCTCTATATTTCTCCATCAAGCTTCTAATGAGAAAAATCGCTTCCATAGTTGAATGACCGGGTGACCATGGCATGCTATGCTAGGTGTTAACCATGGTCTATCAAGTGCATAAAATGATTTAGAGAAATCATTTATGATAAGAAAGAGTTCTGATGATATTAAGAGTTGATGTCATGTCCCATTCCCAATTAGTGATGAGCCTAGTAAGTCACACACATACACAAGTAATCATCAAATTAAATATGATTTAATTAATTAATTAAAGAGTTTAATTGATTAATTAAATAGGTTTGATTTATAATTAGATTGCAAAGTCCCTCGCATGGCTTGAAACCAAATCTAGGTTATTGGATGTATAGTTTAAGTTAAATTTATATTTAAAGTGTTTAAATATGAATTTAACTAATGAGAAATTAATTAATAAAGATTAATTAATTAATTTATATTTGATATAAATTGATTAGAAGAAGAGAAATAATTATTTTAGGTTGAGAACTCAAAATTAAGACACAGGGGTATTTTGGTCATTTCACAGGGTGACATGTGGCACCATGAGATGGTGATACATGGCACTACACATAAGCTTGCCATATGTCTTTTAATCATGTAAGATGATCAAAGTTAAGATTAAATATAGGTTTAACACTTGGCACAATGTGATTGGGTCGATTAAACCTAGAGCTAATCAAAAGGTGACATGTGGCAAGGGTTTTAAGTGGTGACCTAGCTATATAATGTGTTGTTATGAAAAGAAAAAATAACAAGCTGCTCATTCTCTTTTGTGCTGCTGTCCTTGGCTGCCTCTCCCTTCTCTTCTTCTTCATCTCTCATCAATTCAAAGAGATTAGCAAACAATCTCTTAAATTAAAAAATACTAGAAATCGTTTCTAGTGTCCTGTTTACATCTGTAATCTCTCAAAAGGTAAAACTTGATTTTCTAATTGATTGGAAAAGCTTTAGAAGTTGTTCAAGGGGCTGCCATTGGTGATCTTGGTGTGGACAAGTTAGAGGGACAACATCTGGTGTCCTAAGGTGCATCCCACAGGTGCTAAACACACTGCAGTGCATCAAAAGGTTAGTGCACTTGTTCTTGATCTAATCTAGGGTTCTAATGAATTAATCTGTTAATTCTAAAATCTTAAATGGCAAATTTAGATCCAAAAATATATTAAAAGAGTTTTAATATGCTGTTTATCATTGAAATCAAATAGATAAAAATGAATTTTACATGATGCATGTGACCCTAGATGAAAAATTTTTGAATTCAATGATCTAAACTTGTGTTTTTCATGCTTCTGCTCCTTCGTGAGAAAGGTTCATAAAATAACTTGGCATATGACATGGAATGAACTAAAATAATTTATTAAACATAAGAATAACATAAATAGGCATGTAATGGCATGAAAATGCTATGGAAACACAATTAGTACATACTATGAAATTATAAATACTTAATAATTCTACTTTACCCAAAGTACACCTAGACTTATTTATATAGCATGGATCAATTGGTATACCAATTATGCCTATCCATTAGCCACAGTACCTATTATCATTACTGGCTTTATGCCTGCCCGTTGGCCTAGTGCCTGACATGACCATGGTATACTTGATAGACATATGGATGTCTAACTAGTATACTCCTATATATCTAGTCATTATAGTCTATCATAGGTTACTTGGGCTCAGATACGTGTAATATACTTTAAATTTAAATAAGTACATGAAGAGAGTACTAATATGGGTATAATAAGATTGAATATGTAATATATAAATAAAAAGATCTGGATAAATTGTTTGCTCCTAAAGTTTCATAAATATGTAATTACTTCAAAAATTTAGTAAAATTTTATATGGAATAATTATTTCAATTATTAGTTTTTTTTTTTTTCAATTATTGCACCACTAAGCAAAAATACTTAGCACGATGGATTGTTTCCTTGCGTAGGTACAGGAGACCACCACCAGCAGCAACAGTAGTAGTAGAGCGCAGATAGAGAGTGATCAGATCTGCTAGAGTGTTAGTCACCTCATCAGTCATTTTGGTAGGGCTCATGTATATATATATATGTTAGATGTTGCATTTTGATTATTGTACATCAGTAAATATTGTAAATTATTTTGGGACATGTAATTAAATTTTTAGATTGTATTTAATTTGTACATTATTATATGTAAATATTACATCAATGAAGTGAAATTTATTTCTTAAAAATTGATATAAGCAATGAGAAATGATGTGATGAATGGATATATGAAATGGATATAAATTGTTTTTAACAGGTAAATAAAGAAAACCGCCATGCACTAATAAAACAAATGAGACTCTGTCTGGTTCTCCATAAAAAAAATGAAATGGGATATAAAAAATTCTACACATAAGATAATATAATTAAATAGACATTAAATTAATATTGTACACGACAAGATAGGATAGGGTGCTCTGACACCGAATGTAGCACACCTTGCTCGACTACACTGCAGACGGGTGAGGGGTGTTACACTTCTTGCTCCTCCTTCCTAATATGACCATCAAAACATTATCATCCCTTACTATCCTTTTTAAGAAATTGCTCTTCATAGTTAGGTAGGTATCCTTGAACCTATAAGTTCCACCTAAACTGTAAAAGCAGTGAGATATGAGTGCTGTACCACAATCCCAAATAAGATACTTTTTGTATTCATTCTTCTTGATGTTGCCACATTTATTACCTACAGCTTTCCAGACTTCAGCCTCAAATCTACCCATTAGCAAAAGTTTCATCCATCGAATCTCATTCACTAATAATACTTCTTTCAGCTTATAGTTCAAAAGGGTTACAAGCCCTGGTAACTAACTCGATTTAACTCTTGTCACTGCTCTGATCATCCTTTCATACTTAACATTAGGTACACACTTAATGTCATTTCCTTTTAAGGAGAATGCATACGTACTGGTGCCTACCAAATTCTTAAATACTGGGTCACCTCAATACAACTTTTCTTATTTATTTAGTCTTCTTCTTGAAAATTTCATCATATCTTTTTATAAGATATCAGCCGCGACCATCCTTCTATTGTACCACTGATTGGCCAACATATCATCTTAAGATTTACTATCTCTACTTATACTCTAATTTTACCCTTTTTATTTACCCTTGCTCTTTTGCATCCCTATATTTTACTTTGTTCTAGAAGATACTAAAGGCACAATGGAAGCAGTTTGAGGGTTAGATTTCAAAACTTTTTTCTAGGGTTTCATGCAAACATACAACATGTTTTATGATCCTAAACAACCTCAAGCACCCAAGGCATGTTAAAGCACACTTTTAACATGCATGATTCTTTCATTTGTCATTAAAGATTGCAGTTTAACAATTAAACTAATTCAACCCTAGATTAAAGGGGGTTTGAAGAAGACTAACCTTCAGGTTTGAAGAAGACTAACCTCCAAGGCACATAATCATACTTCTTGCTCCCTTTGGTAGTCTCCAGAGCTCCACTTGTAGTTCTACTAGCTTGTCGACCACAAGCTACCACCAAGATCACCTTTGACAACCCAAATCCTCTCTTAGGTGTTTGCCAACCACTAACTATTAGGGTATTTGCTTTTAGTGATTTTCTAATGGATGTATGTGGTTAGAAATAATTTCTAGATTTTTTAATCAAGAAAGAAACAAGCTTTCTTTCAAGCATCAATGGAAGAAACTATGAGAGAGAGAGGACCCTTGTTGCTATCCAACTTGGTGAAGAAGTAGAAGAGTAAGTTTTCTTCTTATCTAACATTTATATACAAAAGACAAAAATAGTTAATAGTGTGCCACATGTCATGATCCTATTCCATCTTGCTTTTAGTGTGTCTTAATCTCATTAAAACAAGTGTCAATGCAAGATTATATGATCAAATATCATCTTCCATCACATGGAAGACAAATGGCACACATCTATGGGTGCCATGTGTCACCATCTCATGGTGCCATGCGTCACCATGTAAAATTACCATTTTGCCCTTATATTGAATTTTGAGTTCTCAACCCAAAATAGTAATTTCTCTCTCAAATTAATTTATATCACATATAAATTAATTTATCAATTAATCTCCATTAATTAAATTCAATATTAAATTCACATTTGAACTCTTTAAATATAAATTCAATTTACATCATACATTCAACGTCTAAGATTTGGTTTCAAGTCATGCTAGGGACTTTGCAATCTTATTGCAAACCAAATCTATTTAATTAATTAATTAAACTCTTTAATTAATCAATTAAATTATAATTTACTTGGTGGTAAAACTTGTGTAGGTGTGTGACTTACTAGGCTCATTACTAATTGGCAATGAGAAATGATATTAACTCTTAATATCATTAAAACTCTTCCAAACTGTAAATGATTTTCCCAAATCATTTTAGGCATCTCATAGACCATGGTTGACACCTAGCATAGTATGCCATGGCTTCCCCAATTAGCAACAAGAAAGATCTTAAAATGAACCTTTAATCATACATGAACATGCACTAAAATCCTTCCGTATTATGTCCCAATCCCATTAAGGGTCATGGTGGAGTCAAACCCCTTATCATGGAATCTTGTGCACTCATTTGAAATCTGATTCTTGACATATAAGACTTTACCATCAGGAAACACCTTTCCTGACAAAGTCATTCGTCTTGGCCAGGAACTTAATCTTGTCAAGAATAGCTCAAATCCACATAGGACTTTTAACCCTGTTTACTGAAGGCTATAAATCCCCTCTTAACTGAACACCTGTCCCAACATATAACTAATTTGATCCAACATACACCAAAATATCCATAATCAAACTCAAACCACCCATATAAGAGACAACCGTGTCATCTTAGGTCTAAGGATTATATGCACTAGTATGACACAGATAACATTTTATTGACTTGAATAAATACCATGTTCATGTTATCTGTACGTTACAAGTTCGACCTACTTATCTCATAAGTGTCCACTATATTTATCCTGATATCTCATATCAAATGGCACATGACTCACCATTCCATATATATTAGTATCTCATACTGATCAATGGAGATAAAAATAGGTGACAGCTCTTTGGATATAATGTGCCCACCAAAATATCCTTTAGCTGCGAACTCTGATTTATAGCAAATGTCCCATATATTCTGTCACTCATATTCTTAAATCATAAGAATAGAATATATGACATATTGCTAATGGACAATTTCAAATAAATATGTTATTAAATATATACAACATTTAAATGAAATGTTTATTACCATTAATTTATTTACAATGTTATTTACAAGTTACAAGATTAGTCCATGCTCTAGGGCACACACAACTAACAATCTCCCACTTAGCCTAGAGCCATTCACTACAGTATCTAAGACCCATTTTCTCAAGATATCTCTCTAACTGTTGTTGTCTCATGGACTTGGTCAGTGGATCAGCCGGGTTATCAGCTGAGGCTATTTTCTGCATGGCGATGTCGCCTCTTCCAACTATCTCTCTGATAATATGAAATCGCCGCTTTATGTGCTTGGATCGCTAGTGAGACCTAGGCTCCTTTGCCTATGCAATGGCTCTATTGTTGTCACAGTAGAGAGGAACTGCTAACTCAATGGAAGGAACCACTTCTAGTTCTGAGATGAACTTCTTGATCCAAATAGCCTTTTTTGTAGCATCACATGCAGCAACATATTCAGCTTCAGTGGTGGAGTCTACTATAGTTGTCTGCTTGGAACTTTTTCAACATATAACACCTCCATTACACAAAAATACAAACCTTAAGATAGACTTTCTGTCATCAATATCTGATTGAAAATCAGAATCTGTAAATCCTTCTAGTTGAAGTTCACCTCCTCCATACATCAAGAATAAATCCTTAGTCCTTCTCAACTATTTAAGGATATTCTTGACAGCTATTCAGTTTTCTAAACCTGGATTGGATTGAAACCTACTAGTCATACTAACAGTGTAGGCAATATCAGGCCTAGTACACAGCATGGCATACATTAGACTTTTTATAGCCGAAGCATAAGGAACCTTGGCCATCTTTTCCCTTTCTTCAGGAGTCTTGGGAGACTGTTCCTTAGAAAAGTAAATCCCATGCCTAACTTGCAATAATCGCCTCTTGGAATCAAACATGTTGAACCTCTTCAACACCTTTTCCATGTAAAGCCTTTGGGATAAACCTATTATTCTTTTTGGTCTATCTCTATAGATCTAAATTCCCAGAATATAGGTAGCTTCCTTAAGGTCTTTCATAGAGAAAGTACTTGATAACTACGTTTTTACAGATGTTAGCATACCAATATCATTGCATATCAATAATATATCATCCACATATAACACTAGAAAGGTAGTCATACTTCCACTAGTTTTCTTATGCACACTTGGCTCATCAATGTTTTGAATAAAACCAAAAGATTTAATGGCTTCATCAAAACGTTTATTCCAGCTTCTAGAA
Source organism: Hevea brasiliensis (assembly GCF_030052815.1). Classification (NCBI taxonomy): domain Eukaryota; kingdom Viridiplantae; phylum Streptophyta; class Magnoliopsida; order Malpighiales; family Euphorbiaceae; genus Hevea; species Hevea brasiliensis. The sequence goes on from NC_079494.1 coordinate 99,375,836, forward strand.
GCTTGCTTAAGAACATAAATGGACCTCTTAAGCTTGTACACTTTGGAACCTCCTTTGGATTTGAAACCCTTAGGTTGTTCCATATATATGTTTTCCTCAATAACACCATTGAGAAAAGTGGTTTTGACATCCATTTGCCAAACCTCATAGTCATAGTGTGCTGTAATAGCTAGAAGAATCCTTATGGATTTAAGCATGGCTACGAGAGAGAATGTTTCTTCATAATCAATTCCTTCCCTTTGGCAAAACTCTTTCACTACAAGCCTAGCATTAAAGGTCTCTTCCTTTCCATTAGGAACAATCTTTCTCTTGAAAACCCATTTACATTCTATGGGTACAATACCCTCCGGTGGGTCAACAAGATCCCAAACTTGATTCTTATGCATGGAATCCATTTCAGATTTCATGGCTTCTAGCTATTTTGAAGAATTTATATCTAATATAGCTTCTTCATAACTAGTAGAATCATCTCCATGATCAACTTCTTCATGAATAAATAACTCTTGTTCATTCTCATGAAGAAATCCATATCTCTCTGATGGATGAGATATTCTACTAGATTTACGAAGAACCGGTATTGTGGATGTATTATATATAGGCATAGGCTCTCCCACTGGATCAACATCCATAGGTGTAGGTTATTGATTATTTTTGAAATTTTATAATTCCAATTCTATCTTCCTTCCTTTGCCACCTTCTTGAATAAGCTCTTTTTATAAGAAAATTGCATCTCTACTTATCACAACTCTTTGTGATTGTGGAAGATAGAAATAATATCCAAAACTGTCTTTTGGAAATCCAACAAATCTACCTTTTTTGATCTTATTTCCAATTTATCAGTTTTTAACTGTTTAATAAAAGCTAGGCAACTCCATACCTTAACATGTTTAAGGTATGGTTGTCTTCCATGCCATATCTCATATGGTGTAGAAGAAACTGATTTAGTTGGAACTCTATTAAGAATGTACAGTGCAGTTTCCAATGTATATCCCCATAAGGAAATAGGCAAATCATGGAGCTCATCATGCTCCGTACCATGTCCACCAAAGTATGATTTCTCCTCTGACACACCATTCAACTGTGGTGTACCAGGAGGGGTCAATTGTGAAATTAAACTCATCAAACTCTGTACTTAAGTATTCACCACCTTGATCAGATCGAAGGATTTTAATACTCTTTCTTGTTTGATTTTCTACTTTAGCCTTGAATTCTTTAAACTTTTCAAAGGACTCAGACTTGTATTTCATTAAATATAAATACCCAAACTGAGATTTATCATCAGTGAAGGTAATGAAGTAGTTATATCCACCTCTAGCCATTTTTTTAAATGGTCCACATACATCACTATGTATAAGTTCTAAAATATCTTCAACTCTTTTCCCTTGTCTCACAAAAGGAGATATGGTCATCTTGCCTTGAAGGCAGGACTCACAAGTTGGTGATGGTTCATTTCCCAAAGTGGATAAAATCTCCATCCTTTCTAATTTTGTGATCCTATCTTCTGCTACATGACCCAATCTTAAGTGCCAAAGTTGTTTTAGATTAAGGTTGACATTCTCTGTTGCATTAATTTCATATTCGGTGCTTGGAGCTGTCTTGCATTCATTATCAACATAATAAAGACCATTTTGCAAGTAACCCAAACATACAATTTTATTACCATAATAAACTGTACATACATCATTTATGAATCTAAATTCATAACCGTCTCTAGTCAAACTAGATACAGAAATGATGTTTATATGCATGTTGGGTACATACAAAACATCCTTTAAATACAAAACATTATCATCAAAATGATTATGTACAATAAGAGAAGTAGTTCTAATGGCTTTGGCATCAACACTTGATCCATCACCAATCTTCAGCCTCACTGTGACACCCCTTACCCGACTACAATGTAGCCGAGCAAGCAATGCCACTCAGTGTGCCGGAGTACTCTATTTTATCTTAATTCATTTTTATTCTTCCTTTTGAATATAACTTGTGAAATATAATTTATTTAAGCCTTTTATCGAAATTATAATTTATTTGAGGTTCCGAGAATTTTATAGAAAATCCGGCAGAGTACCGGCTAAAAATAGAGAAAACAGTTCTTCGGAACCTGTGAAAAACACTTCCTATGATCATATTCATTCAATCCCAACTCCAATTATCAACAAAGTCTCAGAATAATTTCATCAATTTCATTTATTTCTCAATCATTCATCTCATGGTACCCATATACAATTCACATTTTGTATCACATCAATTTACAGCAATTTCTTAACGATTCCTCTATTTGTCATTTCACATCATCGTTAGACTCAAATCATAAATAAATTCTCACATGTGATTTATAATCACAAATTACAAGTACTTACATTAATACAAAATTATATTACATTTGTTCAAATACATATGATAAAATAAGAGTTTAATTACCAAAATTTACAAAAATCTCAAAATACAAAATGGGACCTAGTGTCCTACCAATGCACTGTGGATGGTGAGGTGACACGGACACTATGCAGAACTGTGAACTGCCTTACCGAATCTGTGGTCTACTGGGCCCTCTGTCCAAATCTTTCGCACTCACGCGTTGCAAAAGCGACGCGCTAAGCATAAAGCTTAGTGGTGCCAATAATACAAGAAAATATAATATGCAAATAAAAATAATAATTTCCTTGCTATTGTGTTCATAAGAAATGAATAATTACTAACTTATTGCTTAGTCGAGGGCTAATCATGTTTTATGATATTAATTTCTTCATGCATTTCGTTAATTATTTTCTTCATGATCTTGAGCTTCTTTGTATTTTTGTAATCATTCCTGATACTTAATTTTCGCATTTTCTTTAATAATCAATTCAATCACAGTTATACTTTTCCATGCCCAAGTAACCTATACTGGATGACTGGACTGGATAACGGGTCGTTGGCACTGGACACCGCGGTGCCTCGGGCCGTGATACCATGGGACGCAAAACGTCAACCATGTATGCAGTCAGTATGGCTAAAAAGCCATGATATCACATAATTGGGCATAAAAGCCATGCATACGGGCATAAAAGCTATGAATACGGGCATAAAGCCATGAATACAGGCATAAAGCCTTTCGCAGTACTGCTAAAACAATACCCTATTGGCATGCCAAACTATCCAAACCAATCTTGTTAGGTATACTAGGGCATTTGATACTTTAAAATTCTTCAATCTTTGAATTTCAACTTTTGGTGTCACTATTCATTTCATTGGTCAACAAAAAAGTTGACTTTTGCATAGAAAGTAGGTACATTGACTTTGGCACTTCAAACATACCACATTTTTCATTTAAAACTTGTTGGAAGTGATCACCATTACCATTTCTAGGCTTAAACTAAGGGAAACAAAATTTTCAGTTTTTGAAGCTTAACTTTACTATTCCATTAAGCAATCACATGTGGGAATTTGAGGAAATGGTAAACATGAAAGTTGTTCCTTATTTTGTCTAGTTGAATTTCTTTTTTTGAATCACTCTATTTGGAGTTTTGTAGCTCAAGTTATGGCCAAAATAAGTTTACTGTTTACGTGCACTGTTCATGCTGAGATTTTGGGTCTAGCAGATTTTGGTCCAACTTTTATTCATTTAATTTACAATTTCTCACTTATTTCAAGCTTCTAACATGGAATCAAAGAAGTATATATATAAGTAGGCACTAACCTCACTTTAACCTCTTGTAGGGCAGATTTCTCCAAGCTAAAACTTCACTTTCCTTCCTTTTCTAGGCTGCCAAACACTTCCCAAGAGGTAGAGACAAGTTTTTAGCGAAGGGACTTAGGGTTTTATAGTGCAAATTCATGGGAAAATAGAAGTAATTAAAGAAAACTTCCATGGAGGGTTATGGAGGAGAGGATCACGTTTTGAAGAAGAAGATGGCTGCTTGTTTTTTGTCTTCCTTGGTCTTTATTTATCTCTTTTATTAATTAGTCAAATGGTTACTTAATTGTGATTGGTTATGGCTTTTAAATGACATCATCAAGATGTCATAAATTGCTTTTTATTTCATTTTCCTTTTCTTTTATCCACTACTCATTTCCAATTTCATTTTTAGTAATGTTTATTCATATTTTATGTCATATTAATTATTTACTTAACTGGACAAGTCGGCCAAAAATCACCTCTGAAGACGAAATGACCAAAATGCTCTCCGTTTGGCTTAACGGTTCAAAGTTGTCTGTACCGATTGAAAAATTTTTCTAAATATTTTCTTGGCATTCTAATGCCATAGGAACCTCAATGACCCTTCTCTGGAGTCCCAAAAATTATTTGATGAATTTTTCCCCTTGTCTAGGGCTCCTCGTTGCGAGAACCGCAACTTTCCTCTGGTTACCCATCGCTTGGGCACCGGCTCATTTGACTTGTTTGTATTTTATTTCTAAAATTTTTACTAAATTTTTCTTATCAATATTTGAGTTATTTATGGTTCCTCACTTTAGTTTAAATATTTTTTCGAACGTTCTAGTTGTCCGGACCGACACCGGTCACCAGAACAGTAGAATGTACGGAGTTGCTACCGGGAGGGTGTTACACTCACCTCTCCATGATCCAAGCTTCTAAGATTTACTAATTTCTGTATATCAGAAATTATATGTGAATTAGAACCAGTATCAATGGCCCAAGCAGAATTAGTAGGACAAGTAATACCAGAATCTAAGAAACAAGAAATAGTTATACCTTTAGAAGGCCTTGCCTTCTTGCTCTTTACCAACTCTAGGTATTCTGGGCAACTTCTTTTCCAGTGCCCATCCTTTTGACAGTGGAAATACTTTCCCTTGTCAGCAGGAGCTGCTTCTGCCTTCTTCTTCACTGTTTGGCTCTTTTTGCCCACTCTACTAGAAGGGCCAGGGACAAAAGATGGCTTCTTCTTGTTGCTTTTCTTCTTCTTCTTGATCTTACCAGAAGAAGAAGAAGAAGCAACAAGTGCCACTTCCTTTCCCTTCCTTCCAGGCATATTACCTTGAGCAATCGCAATAATATTCAGAAGACTAGCTAGAGTGCACTCTTGTTTAGTCATATGGAAGTTTGTAATAAAGCTTCCAAAAGACTCAGGTAAGGATTGAAGGATCAAATCCGTCTGGAGAGAAAAATTTATAGTAAAAGCCAATGCCTCCAGCTGCTCTGTAAGCCGGATCACAGTATGGACATGTTCTCCCACATCCTTGCCTTCATGCATTTTCATTCTGAATAGTTGTTTAGATATCTCATATCTAGCCAACCTACTATTTTCACCAAATAACTCTTGAAGGTGACTCAGTATTTCAGAAGAAGTTTGCATTTTCTCATGCTGCTTCTGTAACTGATTAGTCATAGAGGCAAGCATATAGCACTTAGCTTGCATGTCATCTTCACGCCACTTTCTCAAAGTGTCGTGTTCCTCTTCTATGGCCTCAGATGGTAATGGATTAGGAATCTTAGAATCAAGAATGTATCCTATAGGCTCAAGATTGAGAACAATTCTTAAATTCCTTAGCCAATCAAAGAAATTAGGTCCAGTGAGCCTATGCTCATCTAATATGCGTGATAACGAGTTGGATCTTTGTGCCATAATTATCAAATGTTTTACTGTAGAAAGAGCAAGGTTCAAATTAGTTATCTTGTATCAAGTAAATTAAACCCAATATGATTATAGTCTTTTAATCAAAATGGTCCTCCCACAAATTTGGCGAATCCTACACTTCCATAGTAGGAAACAAAAATCCTAGTTGGATGGATTTCTAGTGGGTGATTGAATTCTTATATATTGTTAAAATATCCTCAAATCACATTTTCTTGGACACTATCAATAATACATAAGTGAACAATACTTGTTTAACACATCTCATGTGAAATTCAGTCTTTAGTTTTGGCCCCTAATGCTCAAAGCCTCAGGTACATCCTTTCTTGGCCTATCTTGCACTAGTTAAGTTGAGCCCACTAGGTCAGTGAGTATGGAATTTGAACCTTGATAACCTCAGGTACATCCATTCTTGGCCATTAAAGTACCCACATACTCACAACATCACATGCTTTAACAATTAAATTTAGAACATCTCTTAGACCACAAAAACTATCCCTATGTAGCCATAGCTGATAGTCTAAGTGACTAAAATTTCAAATTTAATTGCCCTAGTTGAGAGCCATGATATAATTACCATAATTATACAATTACCAACTTAATCCTTTAATTGAAAGATTTTTGTGGTCGGCATAATTACTATTAAGGTCTCACTTTGCACATTATCCATTTGGCATGTATATATTGCATACAAGCATCCATTCATACACATCTCATGCATATATGGACAATTAAATAAAATGGCATGATCATGGACTTTCTGAGGAATTCAATTGAATTAAGGCATTTTCTAGGTTCATTTCATCTATTCTATTATAATAGATGCTGAAGGAGTACATAATCAACCCTTGATCTTGATGTGCTCCCACTGGTCCCACCAATGTTCTTGATCTCCTCATTCCTTTTGTAATCCAATTACAAAGTAACCCTTGGCGTACCAAGGTGAGTTTACAAAATATGGACTTTAGAGTCCTTAAACAAATGAAATTACATCCTAAGTAATATAACACTTATATTACATGCCTCTATGAATAAAATTAATTATTACATCTCAAAGAAAATAAAAGAATTAAATCCAATCACATTGGTCTTTTATTGTCCATGATCATCCATCATGCATATAAACATTTAACAGTTAAACATAAATATATATGCATAATCAAATTGAATATCATATACCCAATTTAAAACTCAATTTGAATCTCATTCAAATTAATCTCAAATTTAAGAACTTTTTCCAAATTTAATTTTCATGAAAACAATTTTCAAAATTTATTTGTATGATTGGAAATTCTAATTAAACTATTTAATTAGGCCTAGGCATGATTTTGGGTCATCAATTATACAACAATTGCATAAAAGTCACAAAAACACCCATAACACGGCCCTGGCAGAAGAAAACACTGCCCATGTTAAATAACATGATCCATGTAACAATTACATGGCCTGAGGCATTAAATTACACAGCTCGTGTAACACAAAAGCACGGCCCGTGTAAATCAATAACTTGGCCTGTGTAACCTTCTGCCCATTTTGTTTGCCACAAACCCAGAAACACGACCCGTGGCCTGTGACACGCCCAGGCCATGTTTCTTGCCATAACAAGGTTTTCTTAGGGTTTCTTCAATTCAAATTACTCCAAATCTAATCCAATCACACAATTAAGTCACATAACCAATCCTAATGGCAAATATGGTGGCTCTGATACCAATTGAAAGCGTAACGGAAGTGGTTTGATGGTTGAATTTCAAAAATTTTTCTAGAGCTTCATGCAAATACAAGATGTTATTTTGATCAAATAATAACTATTTATTTACATTTCTTTTAAATTTCGAAACAATACAAAAATATTTTGAATCACTAACATATTATTTATTTCAATCACAATTTATCAAATTATGCATAATTTAAAGGGCGTTGCTAACAATTCACACGGTTGAACCCATGACCTAAAATTCAAATAGATGTCGTGTTGTACGCCACGACATTTCACACTCTCCCAATAATCGAGGCTAAAAGGGAGGAACAAAGACTAGTTAGTATATATGAGTACCATTCAAACTCTTCCCCAACTGACAAGCTAGAGAGGAAGGAACTCGCCCCATCTAGTGGAGGAGATATCTCACTAGACAAGCTAATAAGAATTCACAACAAATTTTGCCATGTCAACTGTGATTTCAAATCATATTCAAAACAATTTCTATTTACAAAGTGTTTACAAATCATTACCATATTTAATCATCATAAATTCATGCTCAAGGTTGGCAACACATCAAACTTAAAATTTACAATCCTCAAAATCATGCAATAAATCTTTAAATGCATAAGAAAATTTACATTTAATTTATACAATTTCATTCAACAAATTTAAATCCTCAACACAATAAAATTATAAATAATAAAATAAACTTGTTCAAATCAATTTAGAAGTGAAAAGTAACAAAATAGTTAGTTGTGCACAAACCTTATACGAGTCGCCTCTTGGCCTTGACTTGATGTCTCAGGTTCCTTCCCGGTATTCTTTTCCACTGAAACACACAGTTTTACAATGTTTCAGTATTATAACTTAACATAAATCCAAAAATAAATTTAAATTCACTTTTACCTAGCTCTAATATGCTAAACTTGACGTTCTTTAAATTTTGTGTTTTGGGGTTACTATTCACTACACTATTCAAGTCAATTTGTTGACTTTCTAAGGCTTAATAGGCATGGGAATTCCAACTTCACCCACATACCACATTTTGGTCACTAAATTTGTTGGTTTTGGTTGCTTTCTCAAATTTTAAGTCTCTTAGCCAAATTTGTAAATTTTCAGTTTTGGGTGTCTTATGTTATACTGTTCCATTAGTCATTTTACTGTTAGAATTTGGCTCAGCCTTCTTCATAGAAAATGTTCCCTATTGTCTTAACTTTATTCTCCTTTTTGAATCACTCCATTTAGAGTTTTGTAGCTCAAGTTATAGCCATTTGAATCATGGCTACCAGATTGGACTTAACCCAGATTTCTGGGCAAATTCTAGTTCTGGCAGTTTTAGGTCACCAAATTTGGGTGGTCAAATGACTTGGTTAATGGCATAATTTGGGTTTATGTTCTTCATGAAAGTTTTAGGTCTATATCTCAACTGTCCACTGGTAAAATTTCAGGTCATTTAGACCTACCTAGCCCAAGTTATGGCCAAATAAACGAACACTGTTCATTTGATCATTTTTGTACAGGTCAGACTGAGAAAATCCGGATTTGGTCAATTTGTTCACTAGGTTTTGGTCGCTTTTTGGGCATGATTCCTGAATGAAAATTGTGTCATTTTGTGTCTATTTTCATTCCCAATTGGTCTCATACCAATTGGACTTGTAAATTTTCAGTTTTGGTCCCTCAAAGGGACCTTGGTCCTACTGCCTACAGGTTGCCCATAACCAATCCAAATTCAAGCCTAATTCTAACACTTCCAATATACTGTCGCAAGATGTTTTGGGGTCGCCTGAACGAACCCTCACCGAAGTGGAAAAGAATGAGGAGTCGCCACCTTAGTTTTGAGGGAAACTAAAGAAAACCATTTGTGAAGACAAAGTGAAATAAAACCACTTCAAAGCAGAGATTCTAAGTTCGGGGTCCGTAAACGGGTGGGGAAGGTGTTAGGCACCCCACCTCGTCCCTTAATTAGGGTAAGTAGATTTAACTTCGCACTCTTTATAAATTAGTTAGGAGGACTTGAATGGAAATGTTAATCCTTTTTTACAAAAGGAATATTTGATTTTTCAGTAATTCGGATTACCCAGATACATAAGTAAATGAGACAACCTTAGTGAGTTACTGTTGTATGTTAGTTTTGTTTGAAGGGCTATTTTATTCGAATCCAATTTTTGAAATTGGATGAGAACTCTCCTCCGATCTCTTTTAAATATTTATTTAAATTTTAGATTGAGAACCGGATAAGAACTCTCCTCCGATCTCTTTTAATATTTATTAAAATTTTTGGTTGAGAACCGGATAAGAATTCTCCTCCGATCTCTTTTAATATTTATTAAATTTTTTGGATTGAGAATCGGATAAGAACTCTCCTCTGATCTCTTTTAATATTTATTAAAATTTTTAAGCTTGAGAACCGGATAAGAATCCTCCTCCGATCTCTTTTAACATTTATTAAAATTTTTGGATAGAGAATCGGATAAGAACTCTCCTCCGATCTCTTTTAATATTTACTAAAATTTTCAAGTTTGAGAACCGGATAAGAACTCTCCTCCGATCTCCTTTAAAATATTTGTTAAAATTTTAGATTGAGAATCGGATAAGAACCCTCCTCCGACCTCTTTTAATTAAATGGTAGTCGGATAAGGATTTTTCGATCTCTCTAAATTTTACCTATCGAGAGGGCCTAAGGCTAAGAGTTCTGACGTTCAAAGGTGTCAGGGGGTCTGCGCAAGACCTCTTTAACTTATTGGTACCTTAGGACTGGGCATGGGATGCCAAACTGAATCCTCCGACCTTCCTATATGGTCGCCTCACCAGCATTTTTTAGTAGCCAATCTATTCCATTTAGTTATCCAAGGTTTGGTTTTACTCTGTCTCATGACGTCTTGCCCTATGACCTATTGAGTTATTCTAGTGATTCAGCTTTACCATTTTCTAGGCTTATTATTCAGATCTTTCATTATTTCAAAAGGACTCTTAAGTTACCGTTAACCACATCTCATCCAACCACTTATGTATCGCTTGGAACTAGATGACTTATGCTCAGAAATAATAAAGATTAACAAAGGTATCGACACGGAAATAAACTAGAGCATAACCTTTCTCTGTATCTTTCTAGCGTGATATGAACTTAAAGAAAATAACACACGTAAAGAAAGAAAAATGGAAATGCGTAAAACAAGAACTAAACTTAATAAAATGGCAACATGAATACTGACCTGTAAGGAGTGGATTCTAGTGAATTAACCGAGAATCACAAAACGCAATAAGATTGCAAGTTGATAGCCGGGAGACTAAGGTTCGCCTTAGAACAAAGAGTGCTTCACTAAAATCAATCGAGTCAGAATTATACCCGAGTTTAAATGAGATTGAGCATGGGCGATGGAAGTGAAAATAAAGATAACAAGGAACTGGAAAATGTGAACGCTACGGGATAATGAACGAGCTAAAAATGGAGAGTTTCAGTGTTCAAAATCTTTTAAGAAAACACTTCAGAAAACTGGTTCCAAAAGTTCTTCTTATGAAAGCAGAGTAACGATCTGAATTAAATTTCAGAGTTCTTCAGCTATAGTAACTTCCTCCTTTTTTTGTCCGTCCCCTGAACAGTTTTTCATGCAGGTATTTATAGGGACCGGGTGTTCCCCTTGAAGGGTCAAGATCTATCTTGAGGGAGATGGAGGGTTAAGATTTCAAAGGACATAATCCTAAGCTCAAGAATTAAAGAGAATCAGAATAGACGGCCGAGATCCACTTCAGAATATTTGTCTTCTTCCTCCTGTAATCTGACGGTCCCAAATTCTCTTGTTCGGGGCGATCCAAGGGCTAGGAGTGAAAGGCGCTGGTTTTGTCGTCTTCTTCTTTGATCCAAGGGCCCTGGGCTCGTCCTTACAAGTTGGATCAATGGTGAAGATTAGGATGTACAGCGTTGTCCTGACGTACGCATGTCAGAAATGCGGGTGATTCTGGGGCGTGCGGTTGAGATTTTACCTGCAACGCTTTAACTACCTCGGCTCTGATTATGGTGACGGCGGTAGGCACCTTATTCTTTTTGTTTTCTGCTCTCTCTTCCTTTTCGATCTTCTTAACATGATCCTTCTCCGATCTTTCATACCGGTCTCCCCTCTTCCGATCTCTATTATTCCAATATTTCCCTTAATCAGGCCCGATCCGATCAAAGCATTAATTCCCCTCAATTCCCAAAGCGTCCGCTTCGTTTTCTGCTTAGCAATAAATGCCCGATTTTCCCCTATATATACCCCTGACAGAAGAGACTTTCCTCATTCCATTTTCCTCTCTTCCTTCTTACTTTCCAGTTCTAGCAGCTCCGTCAGAAGTTTCGGCCATGATTGTGGCCGTTGATCCCTTTCTGATGGACCTCTTTATTCCCCGACTGAAAATTTACGACCCCGGTGATTGAATAATCGTGATAACCTTATCTGATGATGGTGAGAGAACTGAACCAATTAACAGATCTGGATCGCGGACCTCGATCGTGCCGATCTCGAGTCGTTCGACTGGTATAATCGACGAACCAATTTCGGCCAAGAAGACTGCTAATGTTCCGCCGACCCTTGGCGGTTGCTCTTCCAAGTTTATTCGGCTTCTCACCACATTGGGTGTTCCGACAGCGGCTTTCCTCCACATTGGGTGTTTCGACAGCAGCTCGGTTTCGGTCGATGACATCCTTTGGATTAGTTACAATGTGGACTTTGACATAGGCCCTTTAGATGGGATGTTCCACCGGTCTTTGAGATCGCCCAAATGATGTATTTTATTTTCAATGTAATCCGATCTCTAGAGATCACCGAAGTGATGTAATCCAATTTTAGTGTAATCCGATCCCTAGAGATTGCCCAAATGATGTAATCCGATCTTTTGGAAATAAAGATTTTATTTTATTAATATTGCATTAATTATTTTCTGATCTTTTATGTGATTATCCGATCTGATTCTTCATTTGAATGACACTTATCCGATCCGTAATTCAAAACACCTTGATCTGCCGCTCTATAATTAACCGCTCTCTTCATGGAATCTTGGGAATATTCATGAGACGTGTCAGAACAGCTGGCGAGTCCCGCCATCCGATGCACCACCTGGAACATCGTGAGCATTAAATGCTCGGACGAGTATAAATAGGGGTGGGGGTTAGCCATTTGCTCTTTTGTGTCATTTTCAGTTTCTTGCAAACAACTTCAAAATTCTCTCGTTTTCTCAAGCTCTTCCGACTCGATCAAGCTTCGGTAAGGGTTTTGATCCTTCTTTTAGTTTAAATTCTTTATTTCTTTTGAAAATGAGCGGCGCCGAAGGTCAGAGAGCGGCGAGCCCTCCTTCCATCCAGTTCTCGTGGTCATCTGATGAAGTAGAGGTGGTCGGGCCAAGGGCGCGACCTGAACCTCCTAGAATCTCCGTTCCAGCTCGGGAACAAGTGACATCATCAAGGCATGCGCCTTCTTCAGGGAGAGAGAATCTTCCCATGGACGAGCTGCCATCGGTCCTTCAAGAAACCGATCTGCAGTCATTCAGCCAGGAGTACAACATTGAGCCCGATTCATATGAATTTATCCGGTGTCACGGCGATCTCCGGGCTGATCATTTCTTCGAAGAGAACGACATGATTATGGTATACGAAGAACAGTTGAAAGCCGAGCTGCGGTTCCCTCTTGACTACTTCTTTAAGGAAGTCTTAAAATTTTTCCAAGTGTGCATAGCTCAAGTTCACCCGAACTCGTGGTGGATCTTAGTAGCCTTCCGAGGCCTCTGCCGAGCTAAGGGATTCCGTCCTACGCCTAAAGTATTCGCTGAATTGCATAGGTTAACTCGTCGAAAGGACGACGAGTACTGGTTTTTCCAGGCGAAGCCACATTGCGGGCTCTTCGTCGATCTGCCCTCCTCTCTGAAAAACTGGAAGAACCGCTTCTTCATTCTAAGGAGCAAAATGCCGAACGGCTTTGAGGGTTTCCCTCGTAGCTGGCTACACTAAGGCCCCTTAATTCCGAAGCGACTCGTGTTGAATAGGGAAGAGGGCACAATGGTGATGGAGTTGAAAGAGCAGGCATCCAGAGAGAAGTTCTCTTGCTTGGATGCAGTGACTGCCGAGCTGCACCATTGGACTATGGAATTGATCACCGGCAAAGATCGTGGGCTTCAGCTCTCTGACCTCGGCATCGGTATTTTCTACATCTCAGATCTCAGGACCTTAGCGATCTCACTGACCTCTTTTTTGTGCAGGTATAGCAAGCGGCGAAGCCTCCAAGGAGAGCCGAAAGCGAAAGAGGGAGATCTCCTGGAAGGTACGGGAGATGAAGCGGGCTGAGGAGATGCAGACACCTCGTCATGAGCCCGGGGAAATACGAGAAGGCTCGTCTCAACCTTCAGGACCGTCGATCATAGAAATGGTCTGATCTCCCCCTCGCCAGGAGGAGCCGCCTCCTCCTCCTCCAGTTACTTCAGGTGCGGAAGGGGGTCCTTCCCAACAACAGGTGAGGCCCCTTTCCAGCGGCGCTCAAGTTCTGATCCACTCGCTGGAGAAGAATCAGACTGTTCGAGAGAATCCAGGTTTTGCTAAGGTATTGGGGTCCTCCATCTGCCTTCGGGAGGATCGGGAAAGGCTGTCTCCGGATAACCTTGATGATATCTTGACCAGATCTATGAGCCTGAACATTGAGTGTCTGGTGAACCAACACATGGTCCGGGAGAAGGCGCATTGCCTGGGTAAAGAGGTCGAGAGGATAGGGCATGAAGCAGCTTCCCTCCGATCCCAACTATCATCTGCTCGGGACTACATATCTCAACTTGAGGGGCGAATGAAGTACTATGAGGACAAGCTAGCCGAGCAAGCTCATGTTCTGGCTGAGCGGGATCATGCTCTTGGAGAAGTTCAGGCGCTCCGAGCCGATGAAGCTGCTCAACTTGCTCACCTTGCTGAGGAGCTCAAGGCGAAAGAGGAAGAGATGGTGACTGGAGTGGCCGGCGCTTATGTAAATGCCCACAGAGATCTCTTGGCTGAGCTCAAGAAGCGTTACCCTGAGGAGGACTTCTCCTGGATGGCCAACCTGGCTCCCGAGGATGAAGGTGAGGAGAATGAGGAGGAGGCTGAGGGTGAGAGAGGGGACGGACAAAATGTAGATCAGGCTGGGGGTGATCCTCCAGCTGAATAACTTGTACAAATTCTTGAAATGAAATGAAATGGAATGCCTCTTTTGTTCGATGAATGGTTATGATCGGAAAATTTCTAAATTATTTAAACACTTGATTGTCTGAGTATGTTGAAATAACTGAAAGTGATTATTAACCTAAGTGTGAGAGATCGGAAAACACAATGAGCATGAGATCGGTAGGGAACCAACGCTAAACGGGACTTGACTAAAATTAGAAATTTGGCTTGAACATTTAAGATCGGGATCATCATTAAACCGGAATGGGACCTTTGATTATTCTTAAACTTTTGAATGGGAGATCGGCAACAAAAATGGTAACAAAGATCTAGTGTCAATTCAATTTCGTTTGTCAACAGAGATCAGGAATATATTTGACTGATCAGGAGATTCGACAATGGGTTTGAGAGATCGGTGAGTGATTTAATAGACCGGTAAGGCTTTGACTGATGTAAGGACTTAGCATTGATTCAATTCCTTGTGAGGAGAGATCGGAAATGTGGTTATCTAGCAAAGAGAGATTTAGTACTGGGGATCGGTTTCAAAGTTTATTAATTCTGGGGATCGGCCAAAATATGGTATCGACATATACCTTCCAGATGGGATAGGCGATCCAGTAATTTGGATTAAAATAGGCCTATGGTCATATTGGAATTTAGCTAAATGAAACACTAAAGCCTCCGAAAAATTCAATCTCCAAGCAAAATTACAAATCGCCCTATCTAATCTTTCCCACAAACTTCCCCTCCTCCACAAAAAAGCAAGCCCTTTAAAACCTAAATCATGCATATCACTGTCCTTAAACCAATTAGCAAATAACTCATACGCCCCCAATCTGTTCGAAGAACCTCTTTTCCTATCCGAAGGATGCAAGAGAACATTAAAATGTAGTCCTAATAACCATGGAACTGAGTATGAAGAGACCAAACTATTCAACTCCGGCCATAATAATGCCCTTTAACTAGCCACTAGATGACCATAAATTACAGTAAATTCAATTAAAAGCCTCTTAGAATCCAAAATACGCAAATGAATAAATTGTAAATGATTTCTTACCACCTCAACCTTGCGCACACATCATTCCATAAGACCCATATCCCTCCAGAGAACCCTTGAGCCTCCACCCTATGCAAAAAAGGAAGCCCAAAACTAGTAATAGCTCTATTAGCTTGAATACCACTAATATGAGGCTCTAGCAAAACCACCATATTAGGCTTATTCAAATGAATCAGCAACTTCAAAACTCTATTGAATTTCTTGTAGCTCCATGACAATTCTAACACATTGTAGACGTATTCAAAGAAGAAAAAGAAAAACCAAGCACAAGCCACAAGCCACTAGCCATTAGTCGCTCATATAGGGATCAAAAGGACCCTCCTCCGCTAATTGATACTCCTCATTAAAATCTTCCCCTTCATCTCTAATATTCACATCGTCATCATCATTATCACCAAATATTTTTTGATCTGAATTAAAATCTCCTCTAGAAAAAAGATTTGCCTTTACCCCTGAAGCATAATTGACATCCAGAGGATGCCCATCATAACTCCCTTTCTCCATAACACTCGCCAAAGAGGACCTTTCTTGTCTCCTTCCTCTCATAAGCTCCTAAGAATTAATAATTCTTATAGTTGAATGATCCCGCGACTTCAAAGAAATAACCACCGTAACTAATTTAACTCTCTTCTCGTTAGCTCTTGTCACACCTTACCCCTCTGTAAGGCATAACATAATCCCGTAGAATACCTAATGAATTACCGAACTTCACTTACCGATAACTCATTAAGTACCCTACAAGGGATTTTAAAATCATTTTCTTACTTTTTATAAGTAGTGAGCATTTTCTAATAGGTATTAAAACATTTAATTTGAGTTTAAAAACTAGTTAAGATTTTTGTTACATTTTATTTTTCCGCAGATTTTATAAAAATTTCGGTAGAGTGCCATCTGTATTTTGAGAAAACAGTTCTTCAAATACCTATAAAAATCACTTTCAAAGATTTATCTCAACCACTTCATCAATTCCATAACCATCCCAACCAATTTCAACATCATTTCTCAATTTCCAAAATTCAACAATCATCAAAATACTATTAATCAATTTTATTCAAATTAAAACAAAATACTTCCATTCATGTTTCATTAAAGATAAAACAATTTATATACATCATTTCAAAAATTTACATTAGGAAAAATCTAAACCAAAATTTATTATAAGCTTTATACAACTCTATACAATTTTATACAACTGCTCATAACCGATTTTACTTGTACATATATTTACATACATCAAAATAATTATTACAATCAGGGTATAAAATATACACAATAGAACTTCAGAGTAAGTAGCTCCTCAATCCTCAGTAGCTCACTCTACTACTTCTCTAGTCTCAATATCTGCGATAGCAATAACAGCCATCGCTAAGTACTAGGACTCAGTGGTGCACAATATACTAAAATAATAATTTAAAACATATTTACTCAAAAATTAAACTGAACATGAGAAATAAATACAAAACATGATTTATATGTATTTAATCCAAACAATTTCATTTCAAAAGTCTCAAAACAAATTTTATAAAAACACACAGTTATATCATGCCATTCGAAACAAATATAATCTCAATAACCAGAGGCTAAGGAGAAGTCACATCATAAGGCTAGCTAGCTCAAATATTTGGGAACCCATTCTTTTTTTTCTTCTACTGGCACACACCTCAATACTTCAGCCAGAGAAGGAATAAAAATTCGAAACTGATTTCCCCCACTATTCATGCTAGTGAGGTGTTCAAATATATGGTCATGACACTGTGGTTTCAAAACTTATCTTAACAATTTACTAAATATTTATTGCCATTTCAAACATACACAAATAAACTTTCAACAATTTAAAGCAAAAGCATAATACATATTTCATGCACTTTGCAAATGAATTTTAAAGCATATTGATGTTGTACACAAACCTTATACGAGTCTCCTCTTGGCCTTGACTAGATCCCTTGGGTTCTTTCCCAGTATTCTTTGTAACACCCTCACTATAACAATTCTGCATATTCTACTGTTCCTGTGACCGGTGACGGTCCGGACAGCTAGAACGTCTGGAAAAATAATTAGACTAGAGTGAGGAGTCATAAATAACTCAAATATTAATAAGAAAAATTTAGTAAAAATTTTAGAAATAAAATACAACCAAGTCAAATGAGTCGGTGCCCAAGCGATGGGTAACCAGAGGGAAGTTGCGGTTCTCGCAACTAGGAGCCCTAGACCCTAGAGAAAATTCATAAAATAATTTTTGGGACTCCAGAAAAGGGTCATTGAGGTTCCTATGGCATTATAATGCCAAGAAAATATTTAGAAAAATTTTTCAATCGGTACAGACAATTTTGACCCGTTAAGCCAAACGGAGGGCATTTTGGTCATTTCGCCTTCAGAGACGATTTTTGGCCGACTTGTCCAGTTGAGTAAATAATTATTATGACATAAAATGTGAATAAATATTACTAAAAATTGAATTGAAAATGAGTAGCAAAGAAAAGAAAAGAAAATGAATTAAAATTGCAATTTTGACCTCATGCTTATGTCACTAAGCACTCTCACCAAATCACCTTGTGACACATGTCCATAAACCAATTAAAATGAGTCAAATGGGCAGAAAATTGAAGCGAAAAAAACAGCAGCCCTTTTCCTTCTTCTTCAAAACGTTTTACACCTCCTCCCTCACTCCTCCATTAACAAACTTTCTAAAGCTTCAATTTCCATGCTTTCCTCACCCCAAAACCCTAAGTCACCTTCACTAAAACTTATCCACACACCCTAAGGAAGCTCTAGGAAGCCACAAAGAGAAGAAATTCTAAGGAGAATACAAGTCCAAGAAGTGCCACTTAAAGGTTAGTGCACATATATACTTAGAACTCTTTATTTTCATGTTAAAGACTTAAAAGGGAGTAAGAATTTGAAAGCCAAATGAATGAAATTTATGTGTATGCATGCCCTGAATTTTGGCAGCCCTAAGGAAGGGATAAGATTGATTGTTTTGATGGACTTAAAGTGGACTAAAGATCATGATTAAAGAATATATACATGTGGATAATGAATTAGTGAGTTAAACTAAGGTAATATGGGTGAACCTTGAATTTGGGCTAGGGTTTGGGGGTGAAAATTTGACTTGGCTTATGAAATTGTTAAAGAACATTCTAATGGTCAATTAGTGACCATTTGAGGAAATTTGACCATAATTTGCAATGAAATATAGCATGGCAAAGTGAATGAGTATGCTGCCTAGTGAGTGCAACAGGATGGCTGTGATTCCAGCCCACTTGGACTGCCATATCTTTGGCTGTGTTGGTCCAATTGGTGTTTGGCCAATTGGACATGAAACTAGACTTATAATGGCACATTTTTTCTGAAGAAACCATGCCCAAAAGACCAAAGCAAGAGGACCAAAAATTGGCCCCAATCCGGGTACCCTGCAAGCCAATTCTGCAGAATGACCAAATGAACAGTACTGTTCATTTGGCCATAACTCACTGTAGATATGGTCAATTGACCTAAAATTTTTACAGTAACAATTTAAGACATAGACAAAGAACTTTCATGAAGAAACCTACCTCAAATTATGACCAGAACCTAACCCAAATGGCAGTCACAGTCACTGTTCATAGTACTGTAGATTTGGTAAATTCTGCAGATTTGCAATCCGGCCAGCTGTGGTTTTTGGACCATATCTGGAGCTACAAAACTCCAAATGGAGTGATTCAAAAAACGAAATTCAACTAGACAAAATAAGGAACAACTTTCATGTTTACCATTTCCTCAAATTCTCTCTGCAATAGGGCCCAATGGAACAGTAAAGTTGGGTCACAAAAACTGAAAATTCTGCTCTCTTGTGTTAAGCTTAGAAATGGTAATGGTAATCAATTCCAACAAGTTTTAAATGTAAAATGTGGTACATTGGGAGTGTTAAAACCAATGTACCTATTTTCTATCCAAAAGTCAACATTTTTGTTGACCAATGAGGTGAATAGTGACACCAAACTTGAAATTCAAAGTTTAAAATTTAGAAATGCATCTAGGGGACTTTAAATTGCAATTGGCAATTAATACTAGCAAATATAAAACTCAAAATATGGGATCTTGGTGTAATTAGAATTAATATATCCATTAAGTATAAAAAAGTCAACATTTTGGTTGACTAGTAAGGTGAATAGTAATCAAAATGATTAGTAAATTAAGATGAAGACCTAGAACCAATTCTAAGCTTAAATGCTTAGAATTGTATGACAAATGTGGACTATGCATCCTAGTCAAATTTGTTAAAAAGAAATTAAGACTATAAATTTGAAATCCATGAAATATTCATGGATTACTTGAAACATGAAAAATAAGTCACCTAATTGATGTGAATAGATAGTTAGGGCTTATATGCCCATCACAAATGGAATTCATAAAATATTAGTAACTCAACTTGAAATATAAAATTTGTAATTACATAAGTAGATTCTTGAATGTATAAATGAGAAAGGAAAAATGTTTTGAATACAATGGAACATGTGAACCATTGTTTAGAATTGTGATCAATATGAATAACATAATGAATGAATAAATGAACCATATTAATGTATGAATGAGACATTAGTTCTCATTATTGTAGAGAGGAGAAGTATTTTGAGCACAATAATATAAAAGGATAATTGATGTGAATTGTGATCATATAAATGATCAAATGAATGTATGAATTATAATTGAAATTTATCATGAAATAATAAACTCATAAAACACAATATATTAATATTTAATGATATTATGTGCCCTTGTATTGCCTAGACATGTGTGTCAGATTGGATAGTTTGGCATGCCAATAGGGTATTGTTTTAGCAGTACTGCGAAAGGCTTTATGCCTGTATTCATGGCTTTATGCCCGTATTCATGGCTTTATGCCCGTATTCATGGCTTTATGCCAACATTCATGGCTTTTATGCCCCATTATGTGTTATCATGGCTTTTTAGCCATACTTACTGCATACATGGTTGATGTTCTGCGTCCCATGGTATGACGGCCCGAGGCACCGCGGTGTCCAGTGCCAACGACCCGTTATCCAGTTTAGTCAGCCTGTCGTAGGTTACTTGGGCAGTGTAATCTATTGAAATAAATTAAGACTATTAGTAATTAAAAATATTAGAAATCAAATAAATGAGTTAATAAGACTTCAAAAGAATTAGTTAGAATTATGAAATGATCCAAACCACATAAAAAAAAATTGTTACGTAAAATGATAAAAGAGTTGCAAAAATAGGTATAACTTAACTAAATATTTTAAATGTACCTTCGATTGCCATATAAATATAAGCTGAGTATTTTTATTAATTCTGTATGTTGTACATTATCACTGTGAATTTCGGAATTAAACGCTTCCAAAGCGAAACAAATGAGAACAAAAGATAATTAATATTAGACACATTGTATTAAATTAAACAGATTCTTAAATATTAAAATTATGCTTCGTTCTTTCTTTATTTGTATATTTTATTTTCTTGTTCTATTATTGCACCACTAAGCAGCAATGCTTAGCGCGATGGATTTGTTTCCTCGCGCAGGTACTTTGACTAAGATTTTTGGAGTCGGATCTACGTATGGTCGGAGTATTCAAGGTTGTCACCTCCTCAGCAATGCATGTAGATAGGGCCCATATAGATCATATTTTGTATTTAGTACAAAATGCTAGATATTGTATTATAATGTAGATTATGAGCAGGTAATTAATAGAAATGTAATGTAATTTAATAAATTAGCTTTCTCATATGTAATTAATTTATACATCATGTAAATTATGAAATTATGTAAATTAAAGAAATTTGAAAATTTTACTTATGTGATTTGAGCATGAATGAGATTGTATGGATTCGAAGACAGATTTGAAATATATAGATAATGCATGAAAATGAATATGAAATTGAGATATATGAATGAGATGGTTATGAAAATAATTGACGAGATTTTATTTGTAAAATATTATTGAAATTTTCAAACAGGTAAATAGTAAAATACGTCAACTGGTAATAAAATAGGGGAAACTCCGCTGGTTTCTCCGTCGAAAAATAATTAATATTAAAATATAATGAGATCAAATTATGAAAGGAATAAAGTAAGATAAGATAGGGTGCTCTGGCACCGAATGTAGCACACTTTGCTCGGCTATACTGTAGTCGGGTGAGGGGTGTTACATTTATTGGTATCAGAGCGCGGTTTAGGCGTTCCTAGGCATAGATAGATAGAATAAGATTGTGTGCATAACATGCATTGCATTTATATGAGTTGAGGTGACACTAATGCAGATCTGTTTTCTTGGTTATTTTAGGTTAAGGTGTGGACTCAGAATCGCAGAGGGCAGTAGAAGAAGAAGTAGTAAGTCGTATCCCGACTGGGAGTGATATTGGAAATCAGGGAGATCTTGCTTCACCAGTGCAAGAGGTGCCTGTACAACCCCAACAGGCCTTATTTGAGCAGATGACTGAATTCTTGACATGATGATCAAGTTATTCCACCACCGCTTTAACTGAAATCACCTCTAGGAAAAATTAGGAAATATGGAGTCAGAGATTTCAATGGTAGAAAGGAAGACGATTCTCAGAGCAGTGAGTATTGGTTAGAAAGGACTAAAAGAGTCTTGCAAAGACTCTATTGCACACCGTAACGAGAGTTTGGAGTGTGCGCTTCATTGTTACAAGAAGTCGCATATCGATGGTGGGATGTCAGAACCAAGGTAGTGCCACCACCGACGTATCTTGGGAATTCTTTACGATAGAGTTCAGAAAGAAATATATTAGTGTGTTCATGAAGAGGAAATGAAGAGGAGTGGTAATCAAAGAAAAGAGGAAATTTGGACAGTCTAGTAATAAGAGGCCGAGAGAACAGTTAAGTCAGACATCTGATCAAAGTAGGAGATCCAAACCCAGTCCTATACCCAGAAGAGATCAACCAGAAACACTAGTAGTGAGTGCACCAGGATTAGCAAGAAAATGTGGTCATTGTAACAAGTGGCATAAAGGTGAATGTAGGGGATTGACTGGAGCCTGTTATAGATGTGGGGCCATAGACCATCGTCTGAAAGATTGTCCTAAGAGGAATTTACCATGGACCTGCATGCAGGTCGTGGAAGGACCAAGTACAATAGTAACACCACTTCCAAATGTCACCCAAGCCGGAGAGGAGCAAGAAGCCCCATATGTGAATTTGAGGTAAAATATTTCTTTTATGATATGCCTAAGTGTATAATGATAGATTCGAAAAGACTAAATAGTACCATATATATAAAAGAAGTAGACAGAGGGAGCAATAGAAAGGTAAAAGAATTATCTCATAATCCAAAACACCCAGTAAATTTCGAGGACGAAATTTAAATTAGAGGGGAAGAATTGTAACACCCTTACTGTAACAATTCTGCATATTCTATTGTTCCTGTGACCGGTGACAGTCCGGACAGCTAGAACGTCTGAAAAAATAATTAGACTAGAGTGAGGAGTCATAAATAACTCAAATATTAATAAGAAAAATTTAGTAAAAATTTTAGAAATAAAATACAACCAAGTCAAATGAGCCTGTGCCCAAGCGATGGGTAACTAGAGGGAAGTTGCGGTTCTCGCAACTAGGAGCCCTAGACCCGAGAGAAAATTCATAAAATAATTTTTGGGACTCCAGAAAAGGGTCATTGAGGTTCCTATGGCATTAGAATGCCAAGAAAATATTTAGAAAAATTTTTCAATCGGTACAGACAATTTTGACCCGTTAAGCCAAACGGAGAGCATTTTGGTCATTTCGCCTTCAGAGACGATTTTTGGCCGACTTGTCCAGTTGAGTAAATAATTATTATGACATAAAATGTGAATAAATATTGCTAAAAATTGAATTGAAAATGAGTAGCAAAGAAAAGAAAAGAAAATGAATTAAAATTGCAATTTTGACCTCATGCTTATGTCACTAAGCACTCTCACCAAATCACCTTGTGACACATGTCCATAAACCAATTAAAATGAGTCAAATGGGCAGAAAATTGAAGTGAAAAAAATAGCAGCCCTTTTCCTTCTTCTTCAAAAAGTTTTACACCTCCTCCCTCACTCCTCCATTAACAAACTTTCTAAAGCTTCAATTTCCATGCTTTCCTCACCCCAAAACCCTAAGTCACCTTCACTAAAACTTATCCACACACCCTAAGGAAGCTCTAGGCAGCCACAAAGAGGAGAAATTCTAAGGAGAATACAAGTCCAAGAAGTGCCACTTAAAGGTTAGTGCACATATATACTTAGAACTCTTTATTTTCATGTTAAAGACTTAAAAGGGAGTAAGAATTTGAAAGCCAAATGAATGAAATTTATGTGTATGCATGCCCTGAATTTTGGCAGCCCTAAGGAAGGGATAAGATTGATTGTTTTGATGGACTTAAAGTGGACTAAAGATCATGATTAAAGAATATATACATGTGGATAATGAATTAGTGAGTTAAACTAAGGTAATATGGGTGAACCTTGAATTTGGGCTAGGGTTTGGGGGTGAAAATTTGACTTGGCTTATGAAATTGTTAAAGAACATTCTAATGGTCAATTAGTGACCATTTGAGGAGATTTGACCATAATTTGGACTGAAATATAGCATGGCAAAGTGAATGAGTATGCTGCCTAGTGAGTGCAACAGGATGGCTGTGATTCCAGCCCACTTGGACTGCCATATCTTTGGCTGTGTTGGTCCAATTGGTGTTTGGCCAATTGAACATGAAACTAGACTTATAATGGCACATTTTTTCTGAAGAAACCATGCCCAAAAGACCAAAGCAAGAGGACCAAAAATTGGCCCCAATCTGGGTACCCTGCAAGCCAATTCTGCAGAATGACCAAATGAACAGTACTGTTCATTTGGCCATAACTCACTATAGATATGGTCAATTGACCTGAAATTTTTACAGCAACAATTTAAGACATAGACAAACAACTTTCATGAAGAAACCTACCTCAAATTATGACCAAAACCTAACCCAAATGGCAGTCACAGTCACTGTTCATGGTACTGTAGATTTGGTAAATTCTGCAGATTTGCAATCCGGCCAGCTGTGGTTCTTGGACCATATCTGGAGCTCAAAAACTCCAAATGGAGTGATTCAAAAAAAGAAATTCAACTAGACAAAATAAGGAACAACTTTCATGTTTACCATTTCCTCAAATTCCCTCTGCAACAGGGCCCAATGGAACAGTAAAGTTGGGTCACAAAAACTGAAAATTCTGCTCTCTTGTGTTAAGCTTAGAAATGGTAATGGTAATCAATTCCAACAAGTTTTAAATGTAAAATGTGGTGCATTGGGAGTGTTAAAACCAATGTACCTATTTTCTATCCAAAAGTCAACATTTTTGTTGACCAATGAGGTGAATAGTGACACCAAACTTGAAATTCAAAGTTTAAAATTTAGAAATGCATCTAGGGGACTTTAAATTGCAATTGGCAATTAATACTAGCAAATATAAAACTCAAAATATGGGATCTTGGTGTAATTAGAATTAATATATCCATTAAGTATAAAAAAGTCAACATTTTGGTTGACTAGTAAGGTGAATAGTAATCAAAATGATTAGTAAATTAAGATGAAGACCTAGAACCAATTCTAAGATTAAATGCTTAGAATTGTATGACAAATGTGGACTATGCATCCTAGTCAAATTTGTTAAAAAGAAATTAAGGCTATAAATTTGAAATCCATGAAATATTCATGGATTACTTGAAACATGAAAAATAAGTCACCTAATTGATGTGAATAGATAGTTAGGGCTT
Source organism: Hevea brasiliensis (assembly GCF_030052815.1). Lineage (NCBI taxonomy): Eukaryota > Viridiplantae > Streptophyta > Magnoliopsida > Malpighiales > Euphorbiaceae > Hevea > Hevea brasiliensis. The sequence continues at coordinate 99,401,072 of NC_079494.1, forward strand.
ATATGCCCATCACAAATGGAATTCATAAAATATTAGTAACTCAACTTGAAATATAAAATTTGTAATTACATAAGTAGATTCTTGAATGTATAAATGAGAAAGGAAAAATGTTTTGAATACAATGGAACATGTGAACCATTGTTTAGAATTGTGATCAATATGAATAACATAATGAATGAATAAATGAACCATATTAATGTATGAATGAGACATTAGTTCTCATTATTGTAGAGATGAGAAGTATTTTGAGCACAATAATATAAAAGGATAATTGATGTGAATTGTGATCATATAAATGATCAAAAGAATGTATGAATTATAATTGAAATTTATCATGAAATAATAAACTCATAAAACACAATATATTAATATTTAATGATATTATGTGCCCTTGTATTGCCTAGACATGTGTGTCAGATTGGATAGTTTGGCATGCCAATAGGATATTGTTTTAGCAGTACTGCGAAAGGCTTTATGCCTGTATTCATGGCTTTATGCCCGTATTCATGGCTTTATGCTCGTATTCATGGCTTTATGCCAACATTCATGGCTTTTATGCCCCATTATGTGTTATCATGGCTTTTTAGCCATACTGACTGCATACGTGGTTGACGCTCAAGGCCCCATGGTATGACGCCCGAGGCACCGCGGTGTCGGTGCAACGACCCGTTATCGATTTAGTCACTGTCAGAGGTTACTTGGGCAGTGTAATCTATTGAAATAAATTAAGACTATTAGTAATTAAAAATATTAGAAATCAAATAAATGAGTTAATAAGACTTCAAAAGAATTAGTTAGAATTATGAAATGATCCAAACCACATAAAAAAAAAATTGTTAAGTAAAATGATAAAAGAGTTGCAAAAATAGGTATAACTTAACCAAATATTTTAAATGTACCTTCTATTGCCATATAAATATAAACTGAGTATTTTTATTAATTCTGTATGTTATACATTATCACTGTGAATTTCGGAATTAAACGCTTCCAAAGCGAAACAAATGAGAACAAAAGATAATTAATATTAGACACATTGTATTAAATTAAACAGATTCTTAAATATTAAAATTATGCTTCGTTCTTTCTTTATTTGTATATTTTATTTTCTTGTTCTATTATTACACCACTAAGCAGCAATGCTTAGCGCGATGGATTTGTTTCCTCGCGCAGGTACTTTGACTAAGATTTTTGGAGTCCAGATCTGCGTATGGTCTGGAGTATTCAAGGTTGTCACCTCCTCAGCAATGCATGTAGATAGGGCCCATATAGATCATATTTTGTATTTAGTACAAAATGCTAGATATTGTATTATAATATAGATTATGAGCAGGTAATTAATAGAAATGTAATGTAATTTAATAAATTAGCTTTTTCATATGTAATTAATTTATACATCATGTAAATTATGAAATTATGTAAATTAAAGAAATTTGAAAATTTTACTTATGTGATTTGAGCATGAATGAGATTGTATGGATTCGAAGACAGATTTGAAATATATAGATAATGCATAGAAATGAATATGAAATTGAGATATATGAATGAGATGGTTATGAAAATAATTGACGAGATTTTATTTGTAAAATATTATTGAAATTTTCAAACAGGTAAATAGTAAAATACGTCAACTGGTAATAAAATAGGGGAAACTCCGCTGGTTTCGCCGTCGAAAAATAATTAATATTAAAATATAATGAGATCAAATTATGAAAGGAATAAAGTAAGATAAGATAGGGTGCTCCGGCACCGAATGTAGCACACTTTGCTCAGCTATACTGTAGTCGGGTGAGGGGTGTTACATTCTTTTCCACTAAAACACACAGTTTCAAAGTGTTTCAATATCATAACTTATCATAAATCCCAAAATAAATTCGAATTTACTTATACCTAGCTTTAATATGCTAAACTTGACGTTCTTTAAAATTTGTGTTTTGGGGTTACTATTCACTATACTATTCAAGTCAATTTGTTGACTTTCTAAGGCTTAATAGGTATGGGAATTTCAATTTCATCCACATACCACATTTTGGTTAGCTAATTTGTTGGTTTTGGTTGTTTACTCAAATTTTAAGTCTTTTAGGCAAATTTGTAAATTTTCAATTTTTGTGTCCTATGTTGCACTGTTCCATTGGTCATGTTGCTGTTAGAATTTGGCTAAGTTTTCTTCATAGAAATTGTTCCTTATTGTCTTAACTTTATTCTCATTTTTGAATCACTCAAATTGGAGTCTTGTAGCTCAAGTTATAGCCATTTGAATCATGGCTGCCGGATTGGGCTAACCCAGATTTTTTGGGCACCAAAACTGGTTCTAGCAATTTTAGGTCACCAACTTTGGGTGGCTCAATGACTTGGTTAAGGATATAATTTGGGTTTATGTTTTTCATGAAAGTTTTAGGTCTACATCTCAGCTTTCTACTGGTAAAATTTCATGTCATTTAGACCTGCCTAACCCAAGTTATAGCCAAATGAATAAACACTGTTCATTTAGTCATTTTTGGTACAGGGCAGATTGCCTAATTTGGATTTGATCAATTTGTTCACTATGTTTTAGTCACTTTCTGGGCATGATTCCTAAATGAAAAATGTGTCATTTTGTGTCTAGTTTCATTCCCAATTGGCCTTACACCAATTGGGTTGGTAAATTTTTAGTTTTGGTCCCTGAAAGGGACCTTGGTTCTACTGCCTGCAGCACGTCCCTAAGCAATCTGAATTTAAACATAATTCTAACACTTCCAACATACCTCAATTAGTCACAAATGACAATTTTCCAACTCCAACAAGGTCAAACACATCATTTAACAGATTCTCACATTTTTCCTCCCAAAACCCTAGGTGCCAAACCCTAATTTTCATACACTTCAAATCTAATATATTCCAATCACCAATCTATAGCTTACATACATCATTCAACTTAAACAAACCTTCAAATACATCAAATTTACTCATTTTAAACCTTACTGCTGGCTGAATTTACATTTAGTCCTCCAACAATTATTTATGTTTAATTTTAAGCATAATCCTAAGTTCATTCAACTATAATCACCATTAATTCAACTAGAAAATTAAGTTTAGTTTACTAACCTTAGTGCAGAAAATTTTTCCTCTTCAAACCTCTTCTTTTCTTCTTTTTTTCTTCTTGGACCTTGTTTTCTAGTTGCCCAAACAATTTTTAACCTTGGCAAAACAGTTTTCTATGGTGGGGTTTTGAGATTTGCAAGCTCAAAGATAAGCTTTAATGGTGAATTATGGGTGAGGGAGAGGGAGAGAGAGGGACGGCAACTTGGTTGAAGAAGATGACCTTTTTGCTTTTTTTTTTTCTTTCTTTTATGTTTTTTTATCCTTATGGAAGATCAATAATTATCCAAAATTAATTTTTAAATTATAATGTTTATTGCATCATGCATGATGTCATCACTTTTCACTTTTCCTTTTTCTTTTCTTTTTTTATTTATTTTTCCATTAGTTCTTTAATTTAATTCCCAATTCCAAAATTTTCTTTTTTCTGATTTTATTTGACATTTAGGTCAAGAGTCAGCTCTCGGGGTCAATTGACCAAATTGCCCCTCGCCGATTCGACCCGGTTGCAAATAATTCAATATTTCTTCCAGATCTCTGACCTAATTATTTGACCGGCTTAATAAATTTTTTTCGTGATTTTCTCTTTTCCACTGTGTTCGCAATAGTCCTAAAGACCACAGCGTTACATTTTACGGTTCGAAATTTGAGTTTAAATCGACTTCGCAATCCTTCCTGAGAAGATCACCCATCGCTGTGACTCTCGGCTTATTTAACCTCTTATGTTCTGTTTTTCTTATTTATACTTAACTAATTGACAATTACTAATTATTTGTGTTTAAGGCTTATCTAGTTATCTTAGATGTGGTTCTAATCCCCTTAATTATCCGAACCGACACCGATCACTGGAATAGTGAAATATACCAGGCTATACAAATAGGGGTGTTATAGCTCTCCTCTTAATCCCATTATCATCCACCACAGTCTCTATGCTTAAGGAATTAAAATTTTCCTTTTCATTATTCCTTTCTCTAAATTGCCCCTGTTGCTTTGATGTTTTATAAACACTAAAGATGCTGCATTTTGACTTATTAATTGACCCTTTTTAGCAAAACCCATGAAGGGAATATTCTCTCGCATGCATTTCTCATTCCCACCAAAACCCAAAATAGCCTTCCCCACTTTTTGTGCCCTCCTCATTGCATGCTCCTTAAAAATTGGGAATCTTGAGTCACCACTCTCATCCACTGGCTTGGCCTTCCATTGGTTCCTCCTTCCCCAGTAAGAAACAACCATCTAGCGCCCATAATTCCCTTTTTCCTTCTTGCTCATTACATCTACCTTCTTTATTAACTCATTCTTATCTCTAATGTTCTCATTCTGCTCCCCTTTTAAAGTACAAATAGGAATCCAATAAACATAATGACCACATTGAAAACACACCTCCAATAAACATTCATACTTAATAACTTATTCTTTCCCATTCAATAAAAACTTTGAAATTAACGACTCTCTCGAATTAACAAATGCCACTAACCGAGCAAACTTTCCTCGAGGAATATCACTTCTATTATAATCAACCATCACGACATAACCCACTACCTTCCCTATCTCTCTTAGCACTTGCTTGTGATAAAAATATATTAGAAGCCCAGGAAGTTTATCCATGCCATAACCGATTCTACTTCTTCTTTAGAAGGATCAAAATCCATTAACCAAGGCTTCACAAATAAGTACCTAAAACTACCTAATGACCATAATACAGAGCTCTCTAGTAGTCCTCCTCCATAAAAAACTTAACCAAAAACCACCCAAATCCAAAGTATAAAACCTTAACCCCACTCGGCTTCCACATTACTTGAATCTTATCACGTAAACACCTTGTATCCAATTTTCCTTCCTAACAACCTCACCACGACCATTTTCTTCCAAGTTTTCACCAGACCACTCTGCAATTCTTGAGAAACCTTCACCTGTGGTAAGATACCTATCCTATTAATCACCACATCCTTCTTACCCACCTCAACCTTAGCATACTCCTATATTAAATCCAACTCCATCTCTGCACCATTAATCACCATATCTCTCAACAAAATTTATGGGCCAGAGAATCCTTCTCCTCAACCACCGATTCTGTATTCTTAACCCTTTTCATCACCCTATCATCCTCCACCCTAGAAGAAAACTCACTCTCCAGAGAGAACTCACACGATTCCATCTCCTATATATCCTTTTTAATGTGGGGGAGCATGCAATGGAATATAAAAATGTATAATGTGTAATATATATATATATATATATATATATATATATATATATATATATATATATGTATGTATAGTAACAAAATAGCGGCTAAGATGGATAAAATAGAATAAGCTAGATTAAATGGGTTAGAGTGACACTTTTATTAGTTTTTTAAAAACAATAAAAATGTGATTTCTTTTTGTATAATATAATAATGAAAAAAAAAGATAGAGTTATTTATTAATCTTAATTTATTTTTATTAATTTTAATTAATATGTGTGTCTTAATTTTTTTGCAATTTTAATTTTATTTTTTTTAATAAATTAGCTCTTAACTAAATTAAACTTTATTATGAATATAATAGGATTTATAATAATTGTATTTTAAATAAGCATTTAGATAATGATACAATATAAAATATAAAATGTACGATACCTTGAATGAAAGATACGTACATTTCCATAAAAGAGCCATGCCTTCCCTATAGTACGAGTAAACAAGCTCTTGAGTAAATGGCGCATGTGTACTCAAAAGAAGTCGAATATCTTTTGGCCACATCAGCATGAAAATCCCCTTCCATAATAAAATCACACCAGAAACAATCTTACCACTAGCACTAAAATAAAAGAGGTCGGACAACTAATCTCAGCATTGAAAATAGTCGTATAAGCCACATGATGAAAATGATGATACCATTAGTTTATTTCCTAGGGATCATATTGACAACATCCTCCGATACCTAAACTACAAGCTTCGTGAACACCCCTGAGCCAGATTGCTCGATACCCCCAAGAGAGATACAAATGTAAAAGACAAAATCCTCTAACAAGGCCATCAGAATCATTAAATGTCCTACTTATGGATTTAGGGAGTATAGTTTAGAGTAACTATATTACTCTGACATAGGTTTATACTTTTTACTTAGCAATTTTAAGTCGGAGTATTCTCAATATATAGGATGACAAACTCACTTGCCTCAAATAAACTAGTCGGATGAGTTGATTATTATGCCAATTACCACTTATCACTATTGGCACATCGTGAGAATTATTATTACTCTTATTAGACCCTTCAAATAAATTTCAATGATTAGGATAGCCCACTTATAATAAATTTATACATGTCAGACAAATATTGGCGTATTTATTTTATAAATAAGAACCCTCCCATGTTGGAAAGGGTGGATTTCCCTTAGCCTATACTATGCCCCTCAGTTGAATGCCACGTTGCTCTTCCTATACCTTCTTCCTGAGAAGTAATCGTAGCAACACCATACAATAAGGAAGTACTCATTTTTATCTCGAATAATATCCTTAACACCTGTGTTATCCTCACTCTTGGCCACGTGTCATTATTTCAATTACCCTATAAATATTTAGTTATCTGATGAAAATTAATTTTAATTATTTAAATATTAATTAATTAATTAATTAATTAATATTTAAATAATTAATTAATTAAAAAATATTAATTAATTAATTAAAAAAAGAAAACTATTTATAAATAATACATTCTAATTTAATATAGTTAAGTTAAGCCCAACTTTATACATTGACAAGAGAAGTTGGGGGTGTTTTCCAAAGCTGAGGAATGGGGGCTGTTGAGTCTGTTTGAGAAGACACTCAGGGTCTCTCCGTCCACTCTGGCTTCCGCTGCGCTTCCGATACTGTTAGTGGCGCTAGCAGTGATCGTTGTAATACCGGATGAATCGACGGGCCCGGTGGCGGTGCAAGCTTTATTGGCAGGTGCACTTCTTGTTGGCACTGCTGGGTTGTTTGTTGGGTCTGTTGTGCTTGGTGGGCTGCAAGAAGCTGAAATGAGCCCGAGTTTTTGTTTTTCCTAGTTTTTGGGCATTTTCATTTTTTTTTTTATTTTAAAACAATGCGAACTGTGTATTATTATGTATTAAGGGATGTGAAAATGGCAGGTTAGGAGATTATAACTTTTTTTTATAATCGATGGTACGGAATTTGATCAAATGATATGTAGATAAGGATTAACGTGTATGATATTTAGCAAAAATCATCTTATTTAAATTTCAATTAAATTATTATTTTTAATAGTTTAATTTACATTAATTTATTTAATGAAAATTTACTTTAAATCACCCAAATTTATCATAAATTTATTATTATCATTTGAATTCATTAAATTTATATATTTCAATTAACAATATAAAATATATAATAATAAACTTATAAAATATTTAAATTCTTTTCATTTAAAATATAATATATAAAATTTGTAAATATCATTATAAAAATTATATATTATATTTAATTATTTATTTATATAAAAAGTTTAAAAAATAAATACTTAATATAAAAATAAAACTCAACACATATATTATCTTTCAAAATAAAATTTATTTTAAATTTAATTATATGCTATTTTAATTTGTTTCAATAGAGTTCATTTAAAAATACTTAATTCATTTTCATCTTGATAAATACAAGAATATTTTTTTTTAATATAAATGTGGCACTGACAAAGAAACAAAAACTAAAGAACATCGTACCACATGTTAAGTTAGATTCAGAGTTTTCACTTTCTACCAAACTAACAAAATAAATGTAAAGCGTTATTTATTTATTTGGAATTATAAATATATTATATTAATAGAAAAAAAATTTTTTATATAAATATAATATTTTTGTAATTAATGTAATAAAATATTATATTAAATTAATAATAATGAATTGACTTATTTAATTTTAATAGTAATAAAAATATATAATATTATTATTAATTAAAATAATATTATATTATATATTTTTTAAAAATGCTATATAATTATATTTTGGTAATTTTCAATCTAATATATTTTTTGTAAAATAATTTTTTTATAAAAATTATTGTCACTTTATAATATATAAAATACACGAATTTCATAAAAAAAACTATATTTTTAAATATATATATATATAGTCACAATTTTCTATTAATCTAATAAATTTTAAAAAATAAATATTTATTATAATAATATAATAAAACTATTTATTAAATATATAGTATGGTTTAAGGTTAATTAATTATATAGTCATTTTCATCATTTTAAAATATCACGTTATTTATATCATCTTAATATACTAAAGAAATATAATATATTCAAGTGTTCTTTATTTTGTAATATTAATATTACTCTATGAAATAATATTAATAATAAGAAAAGTATAAAGATAATGCAAAAGGAATAAAATTATATGTATGTGCTAACAAAATTATAGGTATATGAAATAAATGTATGTTAATATATTATAAGTTTTCTATCAATAATGGCTACTTATTATTGTATTAAGAGAGTAATCATTTAATAATTTGTAGCTTCTATATAGAAATTGATAACTTAATTATGATTTAAAGCAATAGAATAACTAATTAATAAAAATAGAGAAAATTTAATAAAATTAAATTATTAATTTAAAATTAGGAAATTTTTAGCACGTGGCAAATAAGAATTTTAATAAATAAAATATTCTTAATTTATATATTTTTTTCAATTTTAATATATAAAAATAAAATAATGTTTTAAATTCATATTTCATTTTTATTAGGCTAAACTTTTAATCTCTGAATTTTTATTAAGATTTCATAATAAAAATAGTATAAAATTATTAAAATATAATATAAACACTGATTAAAGATATAGAATAATTTGGGATTGGCTAAATTATATGATCATTTTCATCATTTAAATTAGCAATTTTTATGTCCTCTTCATATATTAAATAAATATAATATATTCAAATATTATCTTTATTTAGTTATAATAATATTATTCTAATAAATAATATTATTAATCTGAAAAGTGTAAAGATAGTTGAAAAAAAATTATGTGTATGTACTGTATAAAATTATAGATAAATAGAATAAATATATAATAATATATTGTAACTTATCTAATAATAATAGCTATCTATTATAGTATTGAAAGTGTAATCATTAAATAATTTATAACTTATATATACATGAATTAATAATTTAATAATAATTTAAAGAAATTATATAATTAATAAATAAAAAAATAGAGAAAATTCAATGAAATTCCTTAACATATATATAAAGTTCTAAACAATATAATATCATTAATATTTGTTAATATTAACATTTATTATTTGTACTGTATAAAAAATAAAAAAAATAATGAAAATTAAATATTAATATAAATTTCTCATTTACCATAAATATGAAAATAAAATTTTATTTCATTTTTTCATAATTCATTATATATATATATGAAAATATATCTTTATCAAAAGTGTATTAAAATAATATAAATAAAAATAAAATAATATTTAAGCATATTCAAATTTATAAAATATGCAAAAAGTAGAGGGATGGCAAAATTTTTAAGTACTCTATGTGACTACTTTTTATAGTATAATTTTAAAATAAAAAGATATATAATTCTTAAATTTTGGTAATTAAATGAAATATTTAAAAATATAAGAATCATTAAATAGGAAGTTTATAAATTTTTAACACTTAAACAAATATTAATAAAATATATCTAATATTTTTAATTATTTAGTTTTGAAAATTGCAGTAACAATGATAACAATAAATATACTTAAGAGGAAAAAAAAGATTTAAATAATAAATAAAATTAAATACTTAGTATAAAAGACAATAATTATTATAATTATAAAATATGATAATCTTTATATAGTAAGTGTTATATAGCAAAATCAGGAGAAAATATGTCCATATGATAGCAATACTATGAAAATACCTAACTACTTTATATATATAAATATACTTACCAAATGTTTGTGCAATGCACAAGTTTAATAAAAATTCGTTTTTAATATTTTATTTAAATTTTAATATTTCACTTTTTATTAAAACCATTTCTAATATTTTTCTATATAATTTAATTATTAAAATTTATTGCATGAATAATTCTCTCACTTAAATACTTATTTTTAATCTTTAATTATCCAATTTAGATTTTTCAATAAAATTACATTTTATCAGTTTTTATAATCTATTTTTTTATAAAAAAAAAAATTAGAATACATTACTACTTATAAAACAAACAAATAAAAAATATTAAATGATGATCAGTAGATAAATAACAAAATAACTAAAAATAAAGATAAAAATATTGCAAAATCAATATTAAAAGCTCATCTTTTCACACATTTACAAATAATTACATTATTATTATTGTTATTATTATTATTATGCGTCTTTTCCTAATGAGAGAAAAACAAGAATAAACAAATTTTGAGAATCAATGCCAATAAAATAATGTTGAATAAAAAACAATGAAAAATAGAACAAATTCAAAGAATAGTTTGAAAAGTATGAAATGATGAGAGAAAGTTTTGTAATTTTGAATGGCACAAAATACTTTCTAATTTCTATTTATAGCAAAAATGATAAAGATCAGTTTAAAATAAATTTAATTCAACTTAAACAATTTTAATTAAAAAAACATTACACCACTTCTAATTTTTACATTCAAAATTTGGCCATTCAATGACATTAATGGCCACATACTACAAGAAAATTTAGCTATTTTTTTAATATTTTAATTATTGACGCACAAACTATTCTGTCTCTAATCTATTATAAATTTATGATAGACAGATTTATCCATCACTAATTTATGATGAAAAAACATTGCTGTCAAGAATTTGTGACAAAATATATTATGCTGTCACAAATTTGTGACCGAATAATGTATTCCATAAAAAATCTATTAGTTTTGCTGCTAGCTCATATTCATCTAATCGGATTATGATCAGAGTTGTAAGGAAAAAGTAAGTAACATTATTTTACATTAGATATCTTATTTCTTAACTTAAACAATCCAAGGGATTTAGTTTTAAACATGATGGAAAATGTTAATGTTTAGTCTTTTTCTTTTTAGGTTCATTCCTAATGGTCATACTATCTCGACCCATATCACAGGCACCTTCAGGGAGCGATAAGATGCTACTGGTTACACAAGGAAGGATGTCTCTTCATTTACTCGTGACTTCTACTGGCAAGAATTTATGGTAATTGTTATTTATTTCTAACAAAAATCTATATACTTATTGTTATTGATATAATTATTTTAATAATCAAAATACTTATTTTTTAGAAAAAAATATCAATGGAATGCAACTGATGATGGCATAATTAAAGATACTTGGGATAAAGTGGCATCTCTCTTGCATAATAAGAAATTATACACTTGGAGGATGAAAGGAACAAAACCTATAGGTGTTGCACAAGATGTATGGGATAGCTGGATGGCACATTGGTCCACTCTAGAGTGGATTGCTAAATCCTGTATCGCTGCTCAAAATCGGCGTAGAGAGACTGGTGGCCAGGCACTAGTTTAAGCAAGCATATTGGTGGTTCCAGGTCTATTGTAGAGCATAGTTTGAAAATGGTATTGCATTCTGATGCGTCCCTACCGCAAGTGCACGGGTCGTACAAGTAGTATAGAAAAGATATCGATCCCACGAGGAGTTATGTTAATGATTGAATTTTTGATATAAAAAATTGAGTAAATTGAAATATTTTTGAAATTAAAGTAATGAATTGATGGGTAATGGAGTATGAGATCTAAATATGCAAAAATTAATATTCTATTCAACAATGTATTAATTAAACTAAAATTGCATCAAATTGAAATAAGCAAGTTCAAATATGGCAATATTCAAAATGGCAAATAATTAAATTCGATTAGAAATTAACAATGGTAAAAAGGCGATTCCGGAGTTCGGGATTTCATATTCGAGCTATTTTGGAATTTTAAATTGGTTATCCAATCTTATGAAACTTATGGGTTTTAAGGAGATTAATTCTTAAATCCTTTGAATTCCCTTTCGAGTGAGACAAAGAGTGCCTTAATCAAACTAATCCTACTTTCGTGGAGTTAGAATTAATTAAGACCCATTAAGTTCTTTAATTAATCTGTGAATCCTCTTAATCCTTAGCCTATTTCTAGGTCTAAGTTAATTAAGTCCAATTTCTTGATTATCTATCACAAGGCCTTCTCCTTTCGGTGCTTCAACCATGGATTAAGAACATCACTTAATGGGATCCTACACTAAGCATGTCATTAAGTATACAAGAAATGAATAAAACTCATTAAGATCACAAAATATGGATTACCCAATCAAAATCCACAAAATATCTCAAATATTACAACCCTTACTCCAAAATCAAAAGTAAACTACTCACTATCCATAATGCTTACAAGATATATTGAGTTTAAATGGAAATAAAGCTTTAATCTAAGCTAAGGAATAAGAAATTAAACACTAGAAATGTAGAAAAATGTAAGGAAAGAAAGAAATCTGCAAATCTTGGTTGAAAATGGTGTGGAAGGTGAAAGTGACTCCTCAAATTCTGCCTCTACTCTCCTTTCCTTTTTTGCTCCTTGTCTCCTCCTCTAAAATGGGAAAATGAGACTATTTATAGCATTTTTCTGACATGGAGCCCTAAAATGGTATGTTCTAGGAGGAATTATTTGAGGGAATCTCCTGCCAGCTCATTAATGAACTCTTTATGGGATCAGATAAGTGGATCGCATAAGTTATGCAAAGTGCCTTATGCGATTTTAGCTAGTTCTGAGTCACTTATGCGAAACTGCATGACTTGGTGCATAGGTTATGCACAATTCCGTGAAGGTGCATAAGGGAGGCGAGAATGTGCATAAGCTATGCAGTCTCCTTATGCACATTTCGGCTGGTTCTGGAACAGTGATCTTTCTCCTTATGCAGATCTGCATGGCTTATGCGGTAAGTTATGCACAGTTTGGTCAATGCATATTTTCAGCTTGAAAACCTGTTTTTGACATCTTTGGCTATAGAAGACACTCCTCAATGGCAAAATTCTCTTCAGTCCTTCAAAAATACCATTTTTCCTACAAAACAAAGTAAAAATTACAAATTAATGCAAAATTGACAACTATGAAAAACTAACTAATTAACTAATGAAATTAGCTAAAAATGACTAATAATCAAATAAAAATGGTTATAAAATTAGACCTAAATGACTATGCAAACTGTATGCATCAAATACCCCCAAACTCAAGCTTTTGCTTGTCCTCAAGCAAACTTTAGAATGTGATGCAAAGTTTTTAGGGGTGCCTTATCCAAAGAGCTATGAAAACTACCAATTGAAGTAACTTAACACACCTTCAGCCATACCAGCAATCCATATACCCATCCTTCAAAATGCAAAGAATTTAATGCTTATCCAAGCTTTCACCGCTTAGCCATCAAGTCAATTATCATTCAAAATCCCCAAACCAACCAATCAAAAGAGAGAGAGTCATGCTCAAAAGGAATTCTAGAACAATCAATAGTCAAAGTGTCTCTATATGGAATGATGGAATTGAATGAATGAATGAATAGTTTTCCAATCCCATAGGCAAATTCTCTACTCCTATCTCCACTAATGTAGCAAGTACTATCAAGAGATCAAAGGTCTTTTTAGGGATGTAATGGCGCCATGGGATTCAAAAAGAGGCTAAGAAGAAAGATGGGTAAAAAGTAGTCAAAGCATGAGAATATTTTCAATTTTGAAACATAAGGTACACTTTATTAAATCTTTTTCTCTTTTTTTTTTATATATATAGGAGAAAGAAATACACAATGAGGATTGTCAAGTGCTAGCATATTTTACAAGACACATAAAATGGAGGGACATTTTGATACTTTAGACTTGTATTTTGCATTTTCTTTTGATGCTTGTCCCTAGAATTTGCCACCCCCAAACTCATTTCTTTTAATACTTTGGGTGGATTTCTTTCATTTTGAATGACAATGGTGAAAAGCACATATACTAGCACTTTTTACAAGATGACAAGCATTTCTTCTCCCTTTTATTGTATATTTTTTTCTTCTTTTTTTATTTTTATTTCTATTATTTTTAGAAAGTGTACCTAATATTCAATATTATTCTCATGAAAAGGGTTGGAGTGTTTGGTTCATTGGCTAGGTAGCAATAAGGGTTTCAAGAAAAATTAGGAATAAAAAGGTTCAAAGGGGTTTGCAAGGGTTAATTTTAATTAGGAAAAAGGCCAAAGGTTTAAAATGAGAAGGTTTAAATCAAAGAATGCCTAATCATCTCTCTTTTCAAGTACAAGCTGGTATTTCGCCTTGAAAGGTTTAGAAAATTTGTTCTAGGATTGGTGAGACATCATTTGACTACCTTATATCCAATAACTCCCTCTAAACACTTCCTTCTCCAAATGACTAGTTGGGTGGCTTTTTGGCTAAGAAGATATAGGCAAGGGATAGACACTTCAAAACCTTGCACCTTTTAGGAAACTTTCAATCCACAAACCCAACTAAAGGGTGAGTCAAATCACTCTCATAGGTAACTTTTCAAAACTCAAGGGATTTGGCAAAAGATTTTAATGCAAGGTGCATGATTTCTAAAATGAGTAATGCATTAACTAAATGGAGGAAGTCTATTTGTCTATTTGTGTATGTTTGTGTGCAATGTGATGTATAATGTGTATGTAAATGTGTAATGTGTGTGTATGTATGGATGTATATGTAAAATATTTACAATATATGTAAATGGAATGGGATGAGATGCTCCTATACTCAAAATGTGAAAAATAAAGCCAAGAATCAAAATGTGCACCCCAAAACTCAAAATTGGACATTGTCCTCAATGTCTCATGCAATGCATTATCAAAAGTCAAAGCAGATAATAATTACCAGGAATTGTAAAGATTAAGAGCAAAAAGAAAGAGTTACCTGGTATGGAGCAGATGAGAATTCAAGATAAAGGGATGGATAAGAAGTCGCATGTGTTATGCAGAGTTGGCGTCAGTCGAACATGTGCATAAGTAGGGTGCATAAGCCGTGCGGTTCTGCATAAGTGGCAATATAGGTTGCATCGGCTATGCAGGACATTTGCATAAAGGGAATACAACCTGTGCAGTTCTGCATAAGTAGCAGAAAGGGTTGCATAGGCTATGCAAAATATTTGCATAAGGAATTTCATAGCCTGTGCAGTGTATACAAAAGTTGCTGCATGAGGATTGGCAAGGGGAAATGTACAACCATCAGTAGAAGCATTAAAATATATGCAGAGTATGGGCATATATGTACAAAAGGGTAATAAGTGCAATGAAAATCAAAGAAGACTAATGTAATAGCTATCCAATAAAACTTCAAGAAACACAGAATTTAAAACAAACTAATTCAAAAGAAACATAATTCAAAGCAAACTATAAATGTATGAACATATTTACAAACAAAAGGTCCTACAAGATTGAACAAAAGTAAAACAGAAGCTAATCTAGTTCTATTGTTTTGCCCTTGTCCAAAGATGTTGCTAAGGGGCTGGTGGCTTCTGCCGGCTGTTGAAATGATGGTGCTGGAGGAGATGATGGAGGTGGGGGTGGCATGCCCAGAAAGATCATGAGTTGCTTCACCATTTCCTTTAATTCTTTCTGCTTGTCCCTGGTTTCCGTGACAAGGTCAAATAGGTGATCATGACAATCCTTGAGTGTATCAAGACCAGTGTCAAGCTTCCTATCCACAAAGTATATATCATCACTAAGCCTGTCAAGATAGGTGAATAAGGCTTTAGTGTTGAATGCAGGAGGGGCTATGGATGAGGAAGGTTCAGCTGTAGGAGGTATGGGTTGAGCAGAAGCTGTTGGGGTCTCCTGTGCAGGCTGAGGGGGTGGGGTAGGTGTAGTAGGGTGCTGTGGGACTGATGGGAAAGGTTGTGTTTCTGGTTGTGCAATGGGCTCAGTTTCTGCTGCAGGTTGGGCAGTATCAAAATATGACAAATTGAACCCTATTTTGGTTAAGTGTGCAGTATCAAAATATAAAGTGTCCACAAGTGCTGGTATTGAGTGCTCTGCAGGATTAAAACCAAAATGCTTGGCTATGACAGTGATGAGCCCACCCAAAACAATGTCACCTATGGATTTGGTGGTAATATGCAGCACATGCTCACAAAAGAAATAACCAGGAGAAACCTTAACTTTGTGAAATGCACACCATAACATAAATAGTTCAGATTTCCCACAAAGACACGTAACTAGTCCCTCTGCCCAATATGGTGCTAGCAATCAGCCTATGAATAAACCTAAGTGCAAGGTCAAGTATTTGGGATGTTTTTGATCTTCCAGCGGAGAAAGTTTGAGGTTGGTTTGTGATGATTCTCCAAAATTGGGCAGCATTCCAAATGCCCTCATTGGCTACCTCTACTCCAGTATGTGGTACTCGAAATAACCCATCAATTGCAAAACCAAAAATGCTATGAAATTGGTCCAATGACAGCTCTCTATTTTGCCCCAAGCATCTAAATTTCATAATTGGCTTATGGTCTACATCATGCAATTTAAGGGTAGCAGAGAATGAAGAAATAAACTCCAAAACTAGAGTTGGATAAACTATCTCCTGCTTATGCACAAATTCCATCCAACCCATACCATCAAGATATGTAACTACATTGTCAAATAAACCAAGAGATTGTAAAGAATCAGCAGATATATACCTAGTGGGTTGTACCCTTCTATCCTTGAGTCTCTTAAAAGCTGCCTTTTGAATTGTATCAGGAAGAGGCCAAGGTAGCTTTGATACATGTGAAGCTACCGAAATTGTCTTTTTGCTGGAGGAGGGTGTGGAGGCTGGAGCTTTTGGCTTTTTGGGTGGTGGTTCCGATAATGGGGTGGGTGGTTCTTTGCGTTTGGATAGAGGAGGGGCAGAGGACATGGGTCGCACAGATTTTGACCGGATTTTTCATTTGTACGTGGTTGGGGGAGGTGGTGGGGGTGTTGCTTGTGGAGGGGAATTAGGGTTAGGAGGTATTGTTGACAATGGTGAAATCTGGAGAGGAGAAGCTGGACGGGAATGGGGAGGTGACTCCATTGCCGAGAGAGAGGATGGAGAGATAATGGCAAAAATGAAAATGTAGGGGGGGGGGTGTTTAGGGTTTACGTGGTGAAAGTGCTAGTGGAGAAGAAGGGAGAGAGACGGTGAAAATGCCGGAAGAAATGGAGGTTGAAGGACGGTCGTGGGTAGAAGAGTCAGAAAGTGGAGGTGGGAATTTTGTTTACCGAAAAGGAATTTGATTTGAATCGGGTTTGTAAAAGACTGCATAAGTGAAAAATGATTTATGCATAACCTGTGCACTCTTTTATACATGTTTCAGAATGATTTGAACTTCAGAGAAATAGCTTATGCACAAGTGCATAGGTCATGCACTGTCCTTATGCACTGTTCGGCAGGTATTGAAATCTTAGGTTGGTGGTCATGCAGTTGTGCATAAGTCATGCACCTTCCTTATGCATGTTTCGGTGACCCTTGAAATTTTGAGGAGTGAAGTCATGCGGGAGTGCATAAGTTATCCACTCCCCTTATGCACCTCTCGGCAGAATTGGTTTTTCAGAAAATCGAGTCATGCAGAAGTGCATAGGTCATGCACTCTGCTCATGCACTCTTCGGCAATTTTTGGAATTTGGGTTGGTGGTCATGCAGATGTGCATAAGCTATGCACTCTTCGGTGGGTTTTGAGATCCAAAGTATGAGGTCATGCAGAAGTGCATAAGCTATGCACTCTGCTTATGCACCCCTCGGCAAGTTTGGTTTTTCTGGGTTTCTGGTCATGCAGAAGTGCATAAGCTATGCACTCTGCTTATGCACCCCTCGGCAGGTTTGGAGATTCAGAGTTTTTGGTTATGCAGAAGTGCATAAGTTATGCACTCTGCTTATGCAGACTTCGGCAGAGAGAGAAAATGAAGAATTTGAAGTTATGCAAATGTGCATAGGTCATGCACTCTGCTTATGCAGGTTTCGAAAAATGTGAAATTTGACAAAATTAGGCTATGCAGAGTTGCATAAGCTATGCACTCTCCTTATGCACTTGCAATAAAGGTGAAAAATGGCAAGAATTGTGGTTATGCAGGATTGCATAAGCTATGCAATTGCTTATGCTCAATTCAACAAGATTAAGTTTGCAATGGAACATGAATTGCAACTGTGAAAAATACCCTAAAATGAGGAAATATAATTCTATGAAGCATAAACCATGAGAAATTTTCACCAAAAACACATCAATATATACAAAGTTCATCAAAAATGCATCATACAAGCATGTAAAAATGGATCCTACATAAAAGACCTTTGAGAACTATGCCATTTTGACTCAAATTCTGCAAATCAACATTTAGCACATTAAAACTCAATAAAATCTGCATGAAGTTGCATCTATTCACAAGTGATGACCTCTCCAAGTTTTGCCAAGAAAATGCAGCATTTCTACCTTGAATCCTACAACCCAAAGAAGCTCAAAACTACAAAAATGACTCACTTACCACCATATTAAGATTAAAAGCACACATACTTAAAAGTCACACACCTAACCTCACCAAAAACACAAGGCATTTGCTGCAGACACCCTTTTTGCTGCAGATTCCATTTTTTTTTTTTTTGCTCTACATAAACCAGATAGCAGCCCAAGGACAGAATCTATCTGCTGCAGATTGCACTTTGCCTCTGCATAAACCAGATTGCAGCTCCTGCACCAATCAATTCTTTTGAAGGACAAAATTTTCAAGTTAAGAATCACTTCCCCAACAGTTCACCAGCCTTTCTTCATTGAATTACATCTACAAGGGACAAGATTTAACAATGTCAAAAATTGAATTTGGGGAGATTCAGGATAAAAACAAAATCAATGAAAATGAAAGTAAATTAGCAAAAGCAAAATAAAAGGACTTGGGATGCCTCCCAAGAGGGCTAATTTATAGTCCTTGGCTGGACTCTTCATGAATTTCACTGAAAAGAGTTGAGGGATTGGAGAGCTTGTAACAGCTTGCTCCTATTATTGGGTCTCCAGTTATGTAATGTTTCAATCTATGCCCATTAACTTTAAAATTCCCAGATTTTTCACTCCAAATTTCAATTGCTCCATAAGGGAAAACCTTAGAAACTCTATATGGACCAGTCCACCTTGACTTGAGTTTTCCAGGGAACAATTTCAATCTTGAGTTGAACAACAAAACTAAATCACCTTCTTTGAATTCCTTTTTCCTCAGATGCTTATCATGCCAAACTTTAGTTCTTTCTTTGTAAATACGGGCACTTTCATAAGCATCCATCCTCAATTCCTCAAGCTCATTAAGTTGTAACAACCTTTTCTCACCAGCTTGCTTAAGATCAAAATTCAAGGTTTAATGGCCCAATATGCTCTATGTTCTAGCTCCACAGGTAAATGACAAGACTTGCCATACACCAACCTAAAGGGAGTAGTTCCTATAGGGGTTTTGTAGGCAGTCCTATATGCCCATAAAGCATCATCTAGTTTGATAGACCAATCTTTCCGAGAATTGTTCACTGTTTTCTCCAAAATATGCTTGAGCTCTCTGTTAGAAATTTCAACTTGTCCTGAAGTTTGAGGGTGGTATGGGGTAGCTATCTTGTGCACTACACCATACTTCCTCATTAGGCTCTCAAATTGCTTATTACAAAAATGGGAACCCCCATCACTAATTACAGCCCTAGGAGCTCCAAATCTGCTCAAGACAAATTTCTTCAAGAATTTCACTACCACTCTAGCATCATTAGTTGGAGTTGCAATAGCTTCCACCCACTTTGACACATAGTCAACCCCAACTAAGATGTATCTATTACCATATGAAGGAGGGAATGGCCCCATAAAATCTATTCCCCAAACATCAAATAATTCCACTTCAAGAATATTATTTAGGGGCATTTGATCTCTTTTTGACAAATTTCCACTCCTTTGACATTTATCATAATCCGACACAAATTTCCTCACATCCTTAAAAAGATTTGGCCAAAAGAAACCAGCTTGCAAAATTTTACTAGCTGTTTTAGAGATTCCAAAATGTCTTCCATAATCAGAAGCATGGCAATGATGCATAATACTCTGTACCTCCTCTTCAGGAATACATCTTCTAATTAGACCATCACAACATCTCCTAAAGAGTAAAGGATCATCCCATCTATAAAATTTCACCTCATGCAAAAACTTTTTCTTTTGTTGCCATGTCATACCTAGAGGTAAAACTCCACAAGATAGATAATTCACAAAGTCTGCATACCAAGGTAGTTTAGCAACAAGAGAGAAAAGTTGTTCATCCAAGAAAAACTCATCAATAGGGATTTCATCCAATTCTTCACCATCCAATTTCAACCTACTAAGATTATCAGCAACTACATTTTCAGCTCCCTTTTTATCTCTAATCTCCAAATCAAACTCTTGTAGCATCAGAATCCACCTAATGAGCCTAGGCTTAGCCTCCTTTTTACGGAGCAAATACCTGATGGCTGCATGATCTGAAAATATGACCACCTTTGAGTTAATAATGTAAGGTCTGAATTTTTCCAATGCAAAGACAATTGCTAGAAATTCCTTTTCAGTTGTTGCATAATTTGTTTGAGCCTCATCCAGTGTTCTACTAGCATAATAAATAGCATAAGCCTTTTTGTCCTTTCTTTGACCAAGAACAGCCCCAATTGCATAGTTGCTAGCATCACACATAATTTCAAAAGGTAGGCTCCAATCAGGTGGTTGCATGATTGGTGCAGTGATAAGAGCTTGCTTCAACCTGCAAAAGGCATCCAAACACTCTTGGTCAAATACAAATGGTGTGTCATTACTTAACAAATTAGACAAAGGTTTAGCTATTTTAGAAAAATCCTTGATAAAGCGTCTGTAGAACCCGGCGTGTCCTAGAAAACTTCGAATTCCCTTGACATTGGTAGGAGGAGCCATCTTCTCTATCACTTCAACTTTGGCTTTATCAACCTCTATTCCTCTGTTAGACACCAAATGTCCAAGTACTATCCCTTCCTCAACCATGAAATGACATTTTTCCCAGTTTAACACAAGGTCAGTATCTGCACATTGCTGCAAAATTTTAGAAAGGTTAACCAAGCATATGTCAAATGAAGATCCATAAATAGAAAAATCGTCCATAAAAACCTCCATTATGTCTTCAATGAAATCTGAGAAGATTTCCATCATGCACCTTTGAAAAGTGGCTGGTGCATTACACAACCCAAATGGCATCCTCCTATAAGCAAAGGTTCCATATGGACAAGTAAAAGTGGTTTTCTCTTGATCATTTGGATGGATAGGGATTTGAAAAAAACCTGAATATCCATCTAAATAGCAAAAGTAAGAATGCCTAGCCAATCTTTCTAACATCTGATCAATGAAGGGAAGTGGAAAATGATCTTTTCTAGTGGCAACATTTAATTTTCTGTAATCTATGCACATTCGCCAACTAGTCACTGTTCTGGTGGGAATTAATTCATTATTTTCATTTTTGACCACTGTCATTCCACCCTTTTTGGGACAACATGTACCGGGCTCACCCAAATCTTATGCGAGATGGGATATATGATCCCTGCATCAAGCAACTTCAAAATTTCCTTTTTAACAACTTCTTTCATATTTGGGTTCAACCTCCTCTGATGTTCGATAGATGGCTTACAATTTTCTTCCAAAATGATTCTATGCATGCAAAAGTGTGGGCTTATTCCCTTAATGTCATCTATGGTGTATCCTAAGACTTTTCTGAATTGCCTCAACACTCTTAACAACTTATCAGCCTCTAAAGTACTCAAATTTGCATTTACAATTACTGGATAAGTGTTATTAGTGCCAAGAAATTCATACCTGAGCTGAGAAGGAAGTTGCTTAAGTTCTACCTTAGGTGCATCTTCTTCCTTGAATGATGGTTGCTTAGTTTCTGCTTTTTCCTTTTGTGTGAGTTGAAAAACTGGAGCAGAAATGAATGGTGGACTACCCTCTAAGTGTTGAGCATATGCAGCTACATGAGGGTTGTCATAGTCTATGCCTCCTCCATGAACCAAACAATTTTCAAGTGGATCTTCTGGATATTTCTTTCTGAAGTGTTCTTCAACCAGCTCATAAATAATATCAACTCTCAAGCAAGTATCAGCTTCAGAATGATGCTTCTTCATAGTGTTATTAATATTGAAAACCAATTGCTCTTCACCAACCCTAAGAGTCAATTTTTCTCCCTTGACATCAATCAACGCTCCTGCTGTAGCTAGAAAGGGTCTTCCCAAGATGATTGGGATATTAAAATCTTCCTCCATGTCCAAGATGACAAAGTCAACAGGTATGTAGAACTTCCCAACCTTCAGTGGCACATTCTCTAAAATCCCTTCAAGATACTTAATTGATCTGTCAGCTAACTGAAGAGAAATGTGGGTTGGCTTAAGATCTCCCATGTTGAGCTTCTCATAGATGGAAAGGGGCATGAGGCTAACACTAGCCCCTAAATCACATAGAGCTTTTGTAGAACAAGACTCTCCAATGTGGCATGGAATTGAAAAACTCCCTGGATCCTTGAGCTTTGGAGGAAGTTTCCTTTGGAGGATAGCACTACATTCTTCTGTCAAAGTTACAATCTCATGATCTTCAAGTTTCCTCTTGTTTGAAAGAATTTCTTTCAAGAATTTTGCATAAGAGGGCATTTGTGAAAGAGCATCTACAAAAGGCACATTTATGTAAAGCTTCTTCAAAACCTCTAAGAACTTCCCAAATTGCTTATCAAGCTTGGCTTTGTGAAATTTCTGTGGAAAGGGAAGTTGTGGCTTGTAGGGTTCAGGAGGTATATATTTCTCTTCCTTCTCTTCAATTTTCTCTTTACATTTTTCTGCACTCTCTTGTTTTTCACTCTCATCAGTATTTTTCTCATTTTCTCTCTTCTCACTGTTTTCACTCTTCTCATCATTTATAACTTTCCCACTTCTTAAAGTAATAGCTTGACACTGCTCTCTTGGGTTTTCTGGTTGACTTGGAAGCTTTCCAAAAGACTTGGCACTTGAGGAAGATGCTTGTTGTGCAATCTGATTTTCCAGCATTCTGTTATGTGTCTGCATCTGTTCCAGCCGTGCTTTCATCTCTCTCATCTCCTCATCATGCTTATTTTGGTTGGCAAGAATTTGTTGTAATAAAGCTTCAGTGGTGGAATTTCGTTCTTGCTGTTTTGGTGGAGGGTTCATATTTTTCTGCTGAAAATTAGGCAATGGTTGCCTATTTTGCTGATATGGAACTCGACTTTGCTGTTGTGGTTGAAAATTCTGATTTGGAACTTGACTTTGCTGATTTCCCCATGAAAAGTTGGGATGATTCCTCCAACTTGGATTGTAAGTTTGAGAGTAAGGATTCCCCATTTGCTTGTTTCCATAATTACCAACATATGCTGCTTGTTCTCCATAATCTACTCCACAGCTGGTAGTTTCCTCTGCATAAGCCACTTGTTGTGAACTTCCAGCTGATGATGATGAACTAACCAACATACTCAAATCTTCCATCTTCTTAGCAAGGACATTTGTAAGTGCATCAAACTTTGCATTAATCATGTTGAATGGATCAAGATCATACATTCCAACAGCTTGCCTTTTTTGAGTTGGAGCTGGTCCTCTTGGACTACTCCAAAGATGAGTATTCTTTGCAATTTTCTCCAATAGCTCATAAGCTTCATCTTCATGCTTCATAATAAATTCTCCTCCTGTTTGAGCATCAATAATCCCTCTAATTGCAGGAGTGACATTTGTGTAGAAATTCTGATTTATCATCCATTTTGGAATGGCATGATGTGGGCATAATCTCTCTAATTCCTTCCATCTCATCCATGACTCATAAAGAGTTTCATCTTCTCTTGGTCTGAAAGCTGTCATTTGATTCCTCAACTCTTGAGTTTTTCCAGGTGGAAAATATTGTGCAAGAAATGCATCAGTGAGTTACTCCCAATTTGTAATGGAGTTGTGAGGTAAAGAATCAAGCCAATCCAATGCTCTATCTTTCAAAGAGAATGGGAATAGCTTCAATCTTGCTGCATCATCAGACACTCCAGGTTGTTTTTGCATGTCACAGATCATAGCAAACTTCTTCAGATGTGTGTGTGGATTTTCAGAAGGATGTCCTCCAAATTGAGAATTTTGAATCATTTGAAGAACTCCAAAATCCATCTTGTAACTATTTGCATCGATTCTTGGTCTTGCTATGCTCTCTCTCAAGTCATTAAAACGTGGAAAAGCATGATCCATCATACTTCCCCTAGGCACGTCTGCATTAACAACTTCTTCCCCTTGGGCTTCATTTTCATTGTTTTGACCATTTCTAGCATTACAAACACCAATTCTAATTCTTTCATCAGCCATGTCTATTTCAATTTCGGTTTCTCTCAAAGCTTCCTTTCTTTTTCTGGTTTCTTTCTTGTTGGCTTTACAAAATTTCTCAATTTCAGGATTAAACAATAAGGATGTGTCACTTGTGCTTTTAGCTCTTCTCATAAAAGGTTAAAAGTACCTGAAAAAGAACAAACAAACACAAAATGAAAAGATAACAAAGATAAAACTATAAACACTAAAATAATCAAGAATTCAATCTTAAACAAAACAACTCCCCGGCAATGGCGCCAAAAACTTGATGCGTCCCTACCGCAAGTGCACGGGTCGTAAAAGTAGTATAGAAAAGATATCGATCCCACGAGGAGTTGTGTTAATGATTGAATTTTTGATATAAAAAATTGAGTAAATTGAAATATTTTTGAAATTAAAGTAATGAATTGATGGGTAATGGAGTATGAGATCTAAATATGCAAAAATTAATATTCTATTCAACAATGTATTAATTAAACTAAAATTGCATCAAATTGAAATAAGCAAGTTCAAATATGGCAATATTCAAAATGGCAAGTAATTAAATTCGATTAGAAATTAACAATGGTAAAAAGGCGATTCCGGAGTTCGGGATTTCATATTCGAGCTATTTTGGGATTTTAAATTGGTTATCCAATCTTATGAAACTTATGGGTTTTAAGGAGATTAATTCTTAAATCCTTTGAATTCCCTTTCGAGTGAGACAAAGAGTGCCTTAATCAAACTAATCCTACTTTCGTGGAGTTAGAATTAATTAAGACCCATTAAGTTTTTTAATTAATCTGTGAATCCTCTTAATCCTTAGCCTATTTCTAGGTCTAAGTTAATTAAGTCCAATTTCTTGATTATCTATCACAAGGCCTTCTCCTTTCGGTGCTTCAACCATGGATTAAGAACATCACTTAATGGGATCCTACACTAAGCATGTCATTAAGCATACAAGAAATGAATAAAACTCATTAAGATCACAAAATATGGATTACCCAATCAAAATCCACAAAATATCTCAAATATTACAACTCTTACTCTAGAATCAAAAGTAAACTACTCACTATCCATAATGCTTACAAGATATATTAAGTTTAAATGGAAATAAAGCTTTAATCTAAGCTAAGGAATAAGAAATTAAACACTAGAAATGTAGAAAAATGTAAGGAAAGAAATAAATCTGTAAATCTTGGTTGAAAATGGTGTGGAAGGTGAAAGTGACTCCTCAAATTCTGCCTCTACTCTCCTTTCCTTTTTTGCTCCTTGTCTCCTCCTCTAAAATGGGAAAATGAGACTATTTATAGCATTTTTCTGACATGGAGCCCTAAAATGGTATGTTCTAGGAGGAATTATTTGAGGGAATCTCCTGCCAGCTCATTAATGAACTCTTTATGGGACAGCATAAGTGGACTGCATAAGTTATGCAGTCCCTTATGCAGTTTTCGGCTGGTTCTGAGTCACTTATGCGAAACTGCATGACTTGGTGCATAGGTTATGCACAATTCCATGAAGGTGCATAAGGGAGGCGAGAATGTGCATAAGCTATGCAGTCTCCTTATGCACATTTCGGCTGGTTCTGGAACAGTGATCTTTCTCCTTATGCAGATCTGCATGGCTTATGCGGCAAGTTATGCACAGTTTGGTCAATGCATATTTCAGCTTGAAAACCTGTTTTTGACATCTTTGGCTGTAGAAGACACTCCTCAATGGCAAAATTCTCTTCAGTCCTTCAAAAACACCATTTTTCCTACAAAACAAAGTAAAAATTACAAATTAATGCAAAATTGACAACTATGAAAAACTAACTAATTAACTAATGAAATTAGCTAAAAATGACTAATAATCAAATAAAAATGATTATAAAATTAGACCTAAATGACTATGCAAACTGTATGCATCACATTCCAATTTTTAATTATTTAATTAACTATTATTACATATTTCATGACATTAACAATAAATTTATTATTCTAAATTTATATAAATTTTAGGCGGAAGAACTACACCGTGATCCTAATTCATGGGAGGTGTTTAAAAAGTTACATAAAAAAAAAGATGGAACCTTTGTTGATGCCAGGTCTCAGAGCATTAATGTAAGTAATTTTTATATTTCTTTTATTTTCATTTCGATTATTATGCATATGTTATGTTGTTATTATTATTAAATTTCATTTTATTTTTACTATTATTTGTATCTTATGAATGTTTTAGAAGTGCTTGGGTTTGAGAGTAAATCATGTAGTTTTTGGTGATATAAGGAGAATATTGGAAGTGTTATTTTAATTGCAAAAATATTATTTTACCTTCATGGCAAGTATAAAATGTTTTGGTACAAATGATACTCTATTGAAATTTTTATAATTATTAAGATTTTAAATTATTGTATATATTTAATTTTCATATTTATTATTATATGTATTGATATTTACATTTCATTTTCAAAGTTAATGAAGAGCGATATGAGTCAATGTAATATTATTGATTGACTGTTATAAATTGAGTTATATTGTTAATGTTTTAGAAGTGTTTGTATTTGTGTATAAATATTATAGCAGTAGATGGTATAAGGAGGATATTGGAAGTGTTATTTTATATGCAAAAATATTATTTTGCCTTCATTAGCAAGTATGATATGTCCTATTATAGATGGTACTCTGCCGAAATTTTCTTAATTATTAAGTTTATATATTGAAATTTTTAAATTTTATTTTCCCAATTTTCATTGTTACTTGTAATTAATTATTAACTCTAATAATTGTATACAGGATCAAATGGAGGCTACGGTGGTTGCTGCTACTATTGATGCTACTTCAAACTCACAGGAGATCTCAATCAATGTGAATCGCCTATACTTGGATATTGTGGGTGGAGAGAAGACGCGTGTACGGTTTGGGCTCTCATGCTTCAACTTTGTACCCAGACTCATTCAGTAGCTCTGCCACTTCACGCAGGACAGCTACTATCACAGATCACGTTACTGATGAGTGCATTAGAGTGCTTGAGGAGGAGATTGTGCGCACGAGGGAAAATCAAGAGCCAATTCTCCAGCAATGTGTTAAGGAGGAGGCATCGTGCCTCAGACAACAGAGTGAAGAGCAGTTTTGCTCTATGCAAGAAGAGATGAGGCATATAATGAGGCAAATGGTGTCATCATTCTGCCCTTCAAGTGATTCTGTTGATCCCTATTATTAGAGCATACCGAATTTGTAGCTTCATATTGTTTATATACTTTTGCTAACTGAACTTGTTACTTGTACAGTTAATTTTATACTTTTATGTAATATATGATATTTTTATTTACTAATTATTGTAAATTTTATTATTTTATTTATTTAAGCTTATTACTAATTATATAGATATAATAATTCTTAATTCATTATTATTTGTTTATTATCAAAAAAATTAGAATATCAAAAAAATTAAAAAAAAATAATTTTGTGACTAATTATAATCCGTCACAAATTTGTGATGGATTGATCCATCACAAATTTGTGATAGAAAGCTTTCCATTACAACAAAAAATTAGTCAAAATAATTTGTGACGGATAATATTTTGTGACAAATTTTTCGTCACTAATCCATCTCAATTTTGTGACAAATAAGTATTTTGATAGGCCAATATTTTGTGACAGACGAATAAATTTTGTCACAAATTTTGACAGATGTTCCGTCAAAATTTCATCACAAATTTATGACATTTTTTTATTTGTTACTAAAAATTTGTAACAAGTAAATTTCGACGTCAATTTTTCCTTCACAAATCTGATTTTTTCTTGCATTATATGTCACGACCCGAACCTATAGATCGAATCGGTACTAGGACCTAGGCCGACATAAAGCCCCCGAAGCATGTAGTAAGCCTTATTATTCCCAAATCCATAACCAAGGCCCAACATGTAAATAAAATAAAATAAAAAATTTCATTTTATTTCAGGTCAGCCCAACCTGATGATTATCAGCTACTAAAGCGAGGGGAGCCCAACTCAACCCTATTACCACCATTTATAAGTTATTTCCACATCATAAAAATTTTTGTTCAGTAAAAACCAATAACTCAATTTAACACGGTCTCTAATAAGATCTATAATACTGCTAATACATGCGGATTTTTAGATTACAAATTTAGAAAATAATATTACAAATAAATAACTGTTAATAAACCTGCGAGGAAGAGAGCAGGTTACTTTGAAAAAGAACTTTCCCTGTACTAGATTGACCAAAAACTACTGTGGTGGCTGAGGGGAAAAGAATGGATGACCCTAATCACCTATGCCAAATCTGACACCTGAAACTCATCCAAAAGTCTGAAAACGCTAGGATTAACTATAATATGAATCACATTCCAAGACGGGCCGT